>NC_090990.1:71467500-71567500 GCF_041146395.1 Eulemur rufifrons
TATATTACAAAATAGACAGAGCAAAGCAAATCTGACTTAAGAGTAGAAAGTGAATTAAGCTGTTTTTTATACTTTAAGGAAACATACCTTTCCATTTTTAAATCAGTATTGTTAAGTTTAGCCTAAAGCTACCTCCTTACATATTTTAAGTTTGGCCTAAAGGTTTCTCTGCACATAGTGAGACATAAAAATAAAATCCTAAGCCCCCCAACCAAGTGGGCAGACCCCTTCTTGGCCAAGAGGACCCCAAAGAAATCTTAAAAACTGAGTTCCTGGGCATGATGATATGTGAGGTCAGACATACCTCATTATACCCCCTCCCTTGTTAACCACCATTAAAGTTCTTTTCCCAAGAGTTAAACAGAAACCAGGCCAGCCAAACTCCCCTCCCTTTCTGTGGTTTTGACACAGCGACTGACAAGCATTCCTTCCTGCCAAGAGACCATTGACCGTGGACTGGCTCTGGCAGCTTTACAGAAGCAATACACAAGATGCCTCTGTGTCCTCCACTTCACCTAATTTTAATGCATTTAAATGTTAACTCTTCACCCCAAAGTGAATATGGGATGCCTATAACCTGCATGTTTGCCTACTACGCATGCACACATCTTCCTTCATGAATGTTAATAGCTCCTCCATGACCTGTTAAATATGCATACTTGGCCAACCTGTTCAGCATAGATTTCTGTCTTATCCTTCCCTCCTTCTAAATGCCTGGGCCTTTGGTTTCTGCTGGAGGCCATACTTCCCAGACTGTAGCCAACCTTGCAGGCTGCAACCCTTTATAAGAAATAAAGTTCTCCTTTCCAAATTTATGAACATCATGATTCTTCAGTTGACAATAGTGAACTGTAACCTAACTGGATGTGTAAACAGACCGTAACCTACTCTTGTAACAAGTAGCTGAGTCTCAGCCAGTCATAGAAGCCACACTTCAACCACTCACCCATGGCCAACTGTTCAAAGTGTTCAAATAAAGCAAATGCCAATCTAGCTGTTTCTGTACCTCACTTCCATTTCTGTAAGGCACTTTCTTTTTCCTGGTCATAAATCCGCTCTGACAATGCAGCAGCACCAGAGTCTCTCTGAACCTATTCCGGTTCAGGGGCTGCCCAATTTGCAAATCATTCTTTGCTCAATTCAACTGTTGAATGTAATTTATCTAAAGTTTTTCTTTTAACAGTATAATATTTCCTCTCCATATCTCTGTCTGTGTACAAAATAGAATAAGTTTAATTAATAGAATTTAATCCAAATAAGTGTCAATCTTCAGGTAGTTGCTGTGAGAGGTCACCCTCATTCTAACAATACTGTCATTGCTTAAAATATATTTTGAAACTACATTTTAAGAGCTGCTTTAGAGTTGGTTTACAAACATCCAACAAAACTGAGAGTACTACTGCTTAGTAGTCAAGAAGCCAAATCTCTTTTATTTTAAAGAACTAAAGTTGTACTATTTTGAATACCTTTCCAAGCTATTCAACAAATTGAGCCTTGGATGATCTTGACTATTTCCAGAAAATCAAATCTTCTTGCAAAGAATGAAAGTGTACCATATTTTAGGACTTCACAGTTATGTTCCACAGTCTCTGACAGCAATTCACAAACAGAAGTGATGAAATTATTTGAATGATGGCAATTGACATCATTGGAATAAGTATAGAACCATGAAGGTGACAGCTTTGACAAGGGTCACATTTCCTTGTCATCAGCCTTTCACATGCATACAAGAGTATTTAAGGAGCTAATGTTTTATAAAGCACTTAGCACCATAAATACTGAGTAAATGTTGCTATTATAATTATATAATAAAGGATAGTTTTAGTAATAGTATTATAATCTTTCTATTGGACTGAAAAGATCAGATGATAATGAACAGAACTCAGCACACTGTACTTATGTGAATAGTTTCTGGTTTTTTACGTTACAGTTATCTACATAAAGGAGCTAACTTTTCTCCTTGGCTGGAGGCATTGCTCCTTCCTTTCCACTGGTTACTCTGTTGATTGTATTTGCCCTTCCCGCAAATTCTGTCACATAATTTAAATCTTTCTTCAGTAAATATATTTTGTGTGTCTTTGATACTCCTAGCTTATAGCTTCCTAAATTCTGTTTACTATGTTGCTTGAGTTACTTATTTGGAGATCATGCCATCAGATCAGATTTTATTTCTTTTGGCAAAAGCCTTGGCAAAACTAATACAGGAGATGATAGCAGGTATATCATGATTCGGAGTAAGTTAGTGAGTAGGTACTTGGTGCCACACCCAAATCTCCTCTTCAGGATTCATTTACCCATCCCCAGCTACTGGGGGATTTAACACCACAGGAAGAACTACAATAAACAATGTTAATACACTGCTAGAATAGTTCCTGAAAATTTGGAAAATCAATGGCCCACACTAAGTAAAGTAAAAATTGAAGAATTGCTATGTTATTGGAAAACATGAATTAAAATATCAGAGAGAGTGGTATGCTAGAATAGATGTACTTACATAAGGCCATAAAACCTACCAACCAACTATGTTTATGAAAAGGCCAGAGTACAGCACATTTACCAAAGTTAATGGTACAAAATGTGCTAGGGAAAGAGACATCAGCATCATTGAGAACCTCAGTGGTGGACTCTGTAAGTCAAAGTCCTTACTGTCCTCCTGATGACAGGAGGTGTTGTTACAGAACAGGGACTCTAGAATCCTGAAATAAAAGAGGTCGAGTAACAACACTTCACCATCAAAAACAAGGTGACCACAGTTATTGTGATGAATGGCAAGACTGGAGTGGCAACCTGGCTCCTCAACCCTCGGAGAGATATGGAGACAGTTACTGGAACACAGTAGTCATAGAAGCAAAATAAGTGGGCAGGCAACAAGAACATTGCTTAATGTGTGCAAGTTTTTTAAAACTCAGGGACAAATGATAGGATGATCAGGAAGCTAAGGGCAGTCATTCTAGTAAAGTCACAATTTCTTGTCCAGACCTAAGCCAGTTCTCAAATCCAGAACTTCTAACTAAAAATGAAGCCAGGTCCCTATGAAAAAGGACACTATAACACTACATCAATTGCATTCAGTGGTAATTCTCCCAGTTCTGTGGCCATTTACATGGGTAACCTCATTTTAGAGAAAAGGACTACTCAGACATTTGGGGATTATTGGACACAAGGTCTGAAAAGACACTGATACCTAGAAACTCAAAGTATCACCATGGCTTCCCTTTTCGAGTGGGAACTTAAGGAGGCAAGATAATAAATGATGTTGTGGCCCAGTTATGGCTCACATTGGGTCCACTCAATCCACTGGGTACTCCAAACCAGATAGTGATTCTTCCCTGGTTCCCAAATATATAATTGGACCAGATATGCTTTGTCATCAGCAAAACCCTCATATTGGTACCTTTACCTGTGGGATAAGAGCTACGATGAGGCAGAATGCCATGTAAAAGCTTTGGAAACTGTCTCCCGGTCCCAGCCAACATAGTAAATTTAAAGCAATATCATATTCCAAGAAGAAGGGCAAGATTAGTGCCACACAAAAGACTTAGAGCATGTAAAGGTGATGGCCTCTCATGTATTACCATTTAATTCTCCTGTCTGGCCCCTACAAAAACCAAATTGATCATGGTGGATGCAAGTAGACTACTGCAGACATAACCAAGCAGTAGCCACAGTTGCAGCTGCTGTGCCAGATGTGGTATCTTTGCTAGTGCAGATAAACACAGCCGAAGGCACTTGGTATGAGGCCATTGATCTGGGAAATGTGTTTCTTTCTATTCCTATAGAGGGAAGATCAGAAGCAGTTCATATTCACATGAGATTGACAACAATATACACTTACAGTCTTGCCCTGAGGCTATGTTAACTCTCCCTCCTCATGTAATAATATAGTCCAAAGAGACCTGGATTGTCTAGACCTGTAGTTCTTAACCAAGAGAAACTTTGCTCCACAGGGGACATTTGGTAATGTCTGGGGACATTTTTTGTTTGTCACCACTGGGGGAGGTAGAGGGGAAGGCTACTGGTATCTAGTGAATAGAGGCTAGAGATGCTATTAAACATCTTAAAATGCACAGGACAGTCCTATCACAAGAAAGCATAGACCCCAAGGAATCTGGAACAAGAATATACCATGTGAGGCAGAGAAGTACACATCATTTAAAAAGCCACTCCTATCATGCTACAGGGACCTAATGGGGACATCAAGTGACCATTCAGCCAAAACTTCACATCACGAGCTGGGTTATGTCAGATTTGCAAAGTCATTAGGTTGAGAAGACAGAGCAACAATCCAAAATAAGATGGAAATTGCTATGGACTGAATGTTTGTGTGCCCCTGAAATTCATATGTTGAAGCCTAATCCCCAATGTAATGGCATTTGGAGACGGGGCCTTTGGGAGATAAATAGGTCAGGACAGTGGAGTCCTCCTAAATGCAATTAGTGTCCTTATAAAAAGAGGTTAGAGAGCTAGCTAGCTCTCTTTCCAACATGTGAGGACACAGTGAGAAGTAGGTAGTCTGCAACCCACAAGAGGGCCCTCGCCAGAAACCAACCATGCAGGTGCCCTGATCTTGGAATTCTAGCCTCCAGAACTGTGGAAAATAAATGCTTGTTGCTCAAGCTGCCCTATCTATGATATCTCATGACAGAAGCCTGAGCTGTCTAAAACAGAAGTCGTACACTCAGGGTTGAGTATGAGCTGGACCAGAGGACACAGGTAAGCTGCATAAACAGGTGAGCCATCCCTCCCTGTTATCCACTACTGTTGCACTGATGTCTCTCATTCAGTTCTCAACGATAGCTGTATGGGGTGGTGGGGGGGTGTCACTTATGACTAAATGACAGAGGGCAGAAAAGTGCCAACCTTGGTTCATACATCAGTTAGCTCAGCATGAGGGTAAAAGTAAAAAATGGACTACTTTACTAGAACCTCATTCAGGAGTAATCATGAAAGAGGGCAGTGAAGTAAAATCCTCCCAATGAACAGAGCTCCAGACAGTATATTTGTCATCCACTTCATGTGAAAAGAGTAGTATCCCAGGGTGAGAACATACATAGACCCATGGGCAGTACAGAATGGCATGGATGGTTTTTCAGGGACCTGGGGGAGGGAGGGAATAGATTAGAGGATTAGGAATAAGGAAGTCTAAGGAAAAGGCATGTGGATGGATACCTGGGAGTGGCACAAAGTGTGAAGATATTTGTATCACATGTTAATTGTCACTAGAGAGCATTTACCATAGAAGAGGTACTACATAACCAAATAGCAAGAAACTCTCTTCTGCACAAGACCTGCCACAGAACAAAGCAGAGTTTGGCTATGATGGAGAAGAGAGGTCAGGTCCCAGAGATCCCATATCCAAGACTCAGGGGTACAGGACCTGCCTAAGACAAAGGATGAATCAGGACACAAGAGAACCCTCCCCCAACTCCTACCACGAGGTCATCAAGCTCCAAGTAACATGCAAAAACAACCTCCCACCACTAGGAAAGGTACATAAACATGGAGAGGGACCACCTATGCGACACAGATGCACAGGAAAAGCCAAAAGCTGAGAGTGGAACATGAACATTGACAAATATCCTTCAGTAATTCAGGTCCCACCCTAAGCACAAGTTAACCCTAAAAAATTTGAAGCCAGTGGTACACTGAAGGTAATCATAAAGACGACTAAACCTAAACTCAGCTCAACTCCAGACTATGTTAACTCAACTTCCCCACTCATCCCCTCCACACACTAATGACCTAGCATTAAAAGAGGTGTATTAATTCCAGACATACATACTATTTACTTCAGTTTATGCTCTTTTACCTATAATGTCCAACAGTTGATCAAAAATTTCAAGACATACTAAAAGAAAAGGGGGGAAAAAAAAAAAAACCACTGTCAAGAGACAAAGCAATCAACTGAACCAGCCCTAGATGTTAAAACTATCAGGCCATAATTAATAAGCTAAAAGCTTTCATTAAAAAGGCAGACAAAATGCACATGGAAAATTTCAGCAGAGAGTTGGAAACTATAAGAAAAAGAAAAATTGATAAAATCTCTCAGCAAACTAAAAATAGAAGGTAAATTCCTCATTCTGATAAAGGCCATCTACAAAAGAATTATTGCTAACATCATACATAATGGTGAAAGACTAAATGCTTTTCTGTAAGGTCAGAAACAAGGCAGGGATATCTATTCTCACCATTTCTATTCAACATTAAAATGAAAGACTTAGCTAGTGAAAGAAAGCAAGAAAAAGAGACAACAGCCGTACCAATTAAAAAGGAAGAAATAAAACCACACTGTTTCTCTCTATACATAATATTATTGTTTATTTAAGGAGAAAATTCTAAAGAATCTTCCTAAAAGCTAGTAAGACTAATAGGCCAGTTTCACAAGGTAACAGGACAATATATAAGCAATGAGCAAATGTAAATTGAATTTTTAAAAAAATATCATTTATAATATCAACAAAAACATGAAATACTTAGGTATAAATCTAACAAAATATGTACAAGCTCTGTATGCTAAAAACTACAAAGTACTAATGAAAACAATCAAAAATATCTAAACAAGGGCATATATAACATGTTTAATAATTAGAAGATTCAATATTCTTTTGTTGGTTTGAGACAGGGTCTCACTCTGTCGCCCTGGCTAGAGAGCACTGGTGTCATCATAGTTCACTGCAACCTCAAACTCCGGGGCTTGAGCGATCCTCCTGCCTCAGCCTCCCAAGTAGCTGGGACTACAGGAACACGCCACCATGCCTGGCTATCAATATTCTTAATGTGTTAATTCCTACAAAAAAGATTTATAAATTCAAAGCAATTCAAATCAAAATCCCAGTAGGATTCTTTGTAGAAATCTACAAGCTGATTCTAAAATGTATATGAAGAATCAGAGGAACTAGAAGAAAGACATAGGCCCAGCCCCCTTGCCTCAGTTTGGCACAACTCTAAAGGACCACCTGGTTTCAGAGCTCCCTGTAAGACGAGCTGAGGCCTCAGTTGCACCTGCACTGTGGGGCAGCTTGTCCTGCCCAGTCCTGCCTTTCTCACTTCCTTACAGGGGTGACTACTGAGACCAAACCCCAGTAGACCTTCCATACACAAGTCTCCACTTCAGAGTCAGTTTCCAGGGAATCCAACCTAAGTCAGTAAGTTTGAATGAGTTTCTATAAATGAAAAATATCTAACGGATGATTTGATTTTTTAAAAATCAGACCAATGTGTTACTGTGTCAATTTAGAAATATTATTTATGTGTTTATCTATGATTCCTGAAGAAGCCTATTAAAAAAAGAGAAAACAATGACTATACTTATATATAATATTTTCGAAATGGCAAAATTATAGGAATGGAGAACAGATTAGTGGTTGCCAGGATTAAAAGATTGTGGAGGTGGGAGGAAAGTAGATGTGGCTATAAAAGGGCAAAGAGGGATCCTTGTGGTGATGGAAATGTGGGCATCTTGACTATATCAATGTCAATGTCCTAGTTATGATATTAGACTGTAGTTTTGCAAGAAGGTACTATTGGGGGAAGCTGGGTAAAGGGTGTATGGGGCCTCTTTGTATAATTTCTTAAAACTACATGTGAGCCTACAATTATCTCAAAATAAAAAAGTTTAATTAAAAAAGAAAAAGAAAACCAAAAAGTATTAATATATGTATGTATCCACAGAATACATTAATGGACAGCTTTTCAAAAATTGAGCTTGAGTGAGTGAGTTGTTATTCTAGTATAGTTTCAAGATACAGAATAGAGGAAAAGGTAATATGAAAATTTAGACCTTTTGCAAATTATAATTTACTAGTTTCATTAGGGATCTTCCTTCAGTCACAGAAGTGGGTATGCTCTAAACACAAATTTTAGGAAGGCTTTATAAATCTAAGAAAAGTAGACATAACTATTTGGATTAATCTAATTATACTTTTTGAATTTTCTGATACCACTTGGAAAAGAAATCTATAACCAATACATCTGTCTTACAAATTTTAATGAAAACTAATAAAAAATTTCTGAAATTGAAGCCTGCTTCTGAATAAACTTCTAGACCAACTGAAATGGAATTAAATTGCCACTGATCACAAGTTTTAAACTCAATCCTTAGACTTATTGAAATTGAGCATAGCATAATTTTAAAAGACAGATATCAGGGCAAGGGGAGAGACAGAGGCAGAGAGAGGCAGAATAAAGAGACAGACAGACAGAGACAAATATCTAATTGAAGAGAATTAGATTCTGCACAGTTCATGAAAATTTTTCCTTAAGATCCAGAACAAGGTAAGGATGCCCACTCTCTCCATTTCATTAAACATAGTACTTGGCAATCCTAGTTAGAGAAATTAGTCAAGAAAAAGAAATAAAAAGCATCCAAATCAGAGAGGAAGAAGTAAAATTATCTGTTTGCAGATGACATGAGCTTATATGTAGAAAACTCAAACTACACAGTTAGAACTAATACAGAAATTCAGTAAAGTTACAGGATACAAAAATTAACATATAAAAATCAGTTGCCTGTCTATACACTAACAACCACCTATACAAAAAGGAAGTTGAGAAAACAATCCATTTATAACACCATCAAAAAGAATAAAATACTTTGGAATAAACTTAACCAAGAAGGTGAAAGACTTGTATACTGAAAACTATGAAACTTGATGAAAGAAACTAAAGAAGTCTTAAATAAATGGAAGGATATCATGTGTTCTGAAAACAACCTAAAAGTCCATCAACAGATGAAGGGATAAAGACATTGTGGTATGTGTATATATATATATAATCCCACAATGGAATATTATTCAGCCTTAATATTATATTGGATAAGAAGAATTAATATTTTTAAAATGTACATACTGCCGAAAGTGATCTACATTTCTTCAAAGAAGACATACAATGGCTGATGGGTATATGAAAAAATGCTCAACATCAGTAACCATCAGGGAAATGCAAATCAAAACCATAATGAGACATCACCTTACCCCTGTTAGAATGCTTATTATCAAAAAAACAAGAGATAACAAGGTTGGCAAAGATGTAAAAAAAAAAAAAAGAAAGCCCTTGTACACTGTTGGCAGGAATATAAATTAGTACAGCCACTATGGAAAACAGTATGGAGTTTCCTCAAAAAATTAAATAGAACTATTACATTGTATCTAGTAATCCTATTTCTGGATAAATATCCAAATGAATTGAAATCAGGATGTGGAAGAGACATCTAGACTATCACATTCATTGCTGCATTATTCACAATAGATTGCATGGAAGCAATCTAAAAGCCTGTCAATGGATAAATGGATGATATTGTGGGGGCGTGTATATATGTGTGTGTATGTATATACGTACATGTATATATAAAATGGAATACTATTCAACCTTTAAAATGAAAGAAATCCCCCCATTTGAGACAATGTGGATAAATCTGGAGGACACTATGCTAAGTAAAATAAGCAGAATGACAAATACTGCAGGGTTCAAGTTATATGAGAAATCTAAAGTAGTCAAACTCATAGAAGCAGAGAGTAGGAGGGTGGTTACTAGGGGCTGGGAAAAGGGGGAAATTGGGAGGTACTGGTCGAAGGGCACAAGTTTCATTTTTGCAAGATTAATAAATCCTAGAGATCTACTGTACAGCATAGTATTACAGTTAACAATACTGTAGTGTATACTTAAAAATTTGCTATGAGGGTCAATCTTAAGTATTCTTATTTCACTCTCTCACATCACACACACACAGAAATGCATAATGAAAATATTTAGGGGTGAAAAGACATGGATTTCTATTTAAAGTATGCCAATAAAAAATTCTAAAAGATAGATAAAACAAATATGACTAACTCCTCATATTTATTGAATACATTTATTCTGTACATGGGATTTATTTTTCCACTATCTCTATCCTAGTGTATATTTGATAATGTTCAAAATAAAACATTTCTTAATTCAGAAAAAATTCTGCACAATTCCAAGTTTCCTGCCCACTAAGGGGTAGAAAAACAATTTATTGCTGGTTTTCCAAAAAGTTCATTATGTTTTGTGAGTTATAATTTATGCCACTAATTTTTTTTAGAAGAATTTTTAAACAATTGGTTCAATCAGTATCAAAAAGTATTAACTTTTTATAGGACAAAATTTAACAAATAATGTAAGTTAGGACACATCCATACAGCAGCATACACAACAGTTAACAATAATGAGTCAATTCTCTGAGGATCAATTGAAAGAATATCAAACATATTTAAAGTGAAAATAGCAAGGCAAAGAGAAGAGCAACGTGCATGGCACATGTGAAATAAAATAACCCACATACACAAAGCATATCTCTGGAAGAATATATGAGAAACCCATAACAGTAGATGCTGCCCCAAGAGGCTTAGAGCAGAGGGAGAAGGGAGATATGCTTTTCACTTGGATGGTCAAATGTCGTATAACGTGCACATATAACTTTGAATAAAAATGTTTAAAGAAAGTTTAAAAGATAAAATCAAACATGTAAATCAATGGACTACATACATTATCCATTTAAAATTACTACTAGTGAAGTAAAATCACCAGTAACTGGAATCTGCCATTTACTGGTTATTGTGGTCTTGGGCATGTTATTTAAAGGTTTTATCCCTGACTTTTGGAAAAGGGGGTATCTAATACCCATCTTTAAGGGTTATTCAGTGCATTAAATGTAATACATAAAAGAGACCCTGTAGAAGGCATGCAACAAATAGCAGCTATTTCCCTCACCCCAGCTCTCATTATCTATACTATCACAGCCCTAGGATGCTGACGAACTACAAGAATTACTCCACCGTTATGCTTTCATATGTGACAATGTCTCTTTTTATTTTTTATTTTTTCCCAGCCAGGATAGCCAATCAAGTAAATAAAACATATTGAAATGCCCAGTGGTATTCCCTATTCGTTTTCTACAACTCCCATGCAGCCAAAGCCAGCTGTGAGGCACCTAAATCTATTTAAAGCTTCACAAAAATTCTAGAGTAGACATTCGATGACCTGGTCCAGGGGTGGGGAACCTGCCACCTTAAGGCCACACGTGGCCTTCCAGGTCCTTAAGTACAGCCTTTGGACTGAATCCATATTTTACAGAAAAAATTATTTTATTTTTATTTATACATTTTTGTTCATCTTTCATCTTTTTATTTTATTTTTAAAATGAACATATTTAAAATACCAAAGAATAAAATAAGTTTCAACAAAATAATCCTCCCAGATAGACTGGCACAAGTAGAATATTAATAAGCCATAAGGGCTAGATTGATGACTGATACACTCAAGATTTAGTCCTAACTTCCCCCACCTGACTGGTGCCACTGCCACACAAGGCTGGTTGGAGAGAGTTTATGGGGGTCGAGTTCGCCAGTCTGTTATCAGCTTTTGACACTGGTGCACTGTGTTTCTGTCTGAAGTGGAATTTGTGAATAGTTGCACAGTTGCTCGACAGTGTTTTTTAATTCTGTCTGCTTAACAGCCCATCATGTCGAAGAAGACCAAGAGAACAGTGAAGGAAGAAAGCAGATTTTTTAATGAGGAGTGGGAATTGTAATATTATCTTGTTTCTGCTGAAGATAAGATGATTTCCTTGCTTTGTGATACTGCAATATCAATGTTAAAGAAATTCAATACTCATCAGCATTATAACACTCATAAGTACCACAAATATTTTAAATTAGAGGGAGAGGCATGAAAGGTTGTATTGCAGAAATTAAAAGATGAAAAGCAAAAGCAAAGACAATTCTTTCAAGCATCAATAAGACCTGGAAATAATGCCACTGAAGCAACTTATAAAGTAGCCTATATACTCAGGAAAAAAGGGAAGCCATTCAGTGATGTAGAAGTTGGGAAAGAATGCATTGTTGAAGTTGTGGTATGCTTAGACCCTGATAATGTTTTGAAATACAAACAGCTGCCTCTTTCAAGGAGAACCATAAATGATCAGCAGCATGAATTAGCCTTCAACTTAACAGAACAACTTCATGCAATACTTCAAAAGGAAAATATATATTACTTAATCGCTTTGGATGAATCAACTGATACTACTGACTCGGCACAGGTTTTATCCTTCATTCGGGTCATAACAGAAGATTTCCTTTGCTACAAAGAGTTACTCACTTGGGGTACTCTTGCACACACAACACGGGGAATAGATATCTTCAATAACTTTCAGGATAAATGTAGTGAAGTTGGATTGACTTTGGTAAATTTAGTGAGTGTATGTACAGACAGTGTACCTTCCATGGCAGGAAAACATGAAGGGTTTATTGCACAGATAAGAAAAAATATTAACAGATGCAGATACTCTCATTTCTTTTCATTGTATCTTGCATCAACAAGATTTCTGTGCTAAAGCTACTATTTTAAGGGACACTTCACAACAAGTTACAAGTATTGTTAACCATATTCATGCAAACGCAACACAGCATCATCAGTTTCATAACATGCTAAAGTTGAACGATGAGGTATTTGGTATGGATTTGCCTATAATTCTAACGTGCGTTGGCTATCGCAGAGACAGGTGTTAGCCAAAACCTTTGCTCTGCTGAGAACAGATAGTTAAATTTTATGGACAACAGAATCAGCAATGTGAATTATTAAAAGAAGATTTCTATAGGAATGCATCATTTCTGTATGATACCACGTCAAATCAAAATGACCTGAATATTTCTTTTCAAGGTAAAACTAAGCCTATATATGATACTTGAAAATCCAAGCATTTTGAAAAAAGCTATCTTTTTTCAAAGCACTTCCTCTTCAAAAGGAAATTTCAGATGAACATTTTCCCCAGTTTGCAAAGGTCATTGATGAGCAGGATGACATATATGAATCCTTTGAAGAATATGCAGCTGTTACAGACCTATTAATTGGAGAACACAATGAGAGGGTCACTGACTTTGAGAATCATGACATCACACTCAAATTAGCATTTCAGCCTCACCTAGTTGATATCACCAAGGCACCTAAAGAACCACAGATGGAATTGATTGAGCTCTCAGTAGATGACATTTTAAAGTCATTGTTTGATGCTACAAAAGATCCAATTGAAATATGGAGAAATGCAGTAGAATACCCACGCATTTGGCAACATGTCCAAAAATTGCTTTCTTGCTTTTCAACCATTTATTGCTGCGAATCTACATTCTCCTACCCAACCCAAATCAAGGCACTCTCAAAGTCACAAATGACTGATACCCATCTAGAGGATCAACTGAAACTGCAGGCCTCCATGCTGCAACCAAATATTCAGATGCTTTCCAACAAAAAGCAAATACAGCAAAGTCATTAAAAGGTTATTTAACTTTAAAATTAACAAATAGTTTTCATTTTCTGAAATTATCAAGGACATAGTAGTAAGATTTTTATAAAATAATGTACATTTTTCAGTATATCTAATTGAAGTTTCTTGAATGAGGCCTTATTTGGTTATAGCTAAATTAATGAGGCCTTCCAACATGAAAAGGTTCCCACCCCTGACTTTGTCTTAGTTTTGTTTCTATCAAAACAAAGCCTGAGACAGGCCTTGGGTACAGGTGATTTACTTGGGAGGTTATTCCAGGAAGTAGGGGTGAAGCAGCCAGGAGAGTCAGAGAAGAGAGAAGGACAAACCAAAATAAAGGTGTTTTATCAAGCTCCCCACTATGAACAATGAGAACTTCATTATGTCAGGACCTCTTGAGAAGCATGCATAATGCCCCGCCGCCCCCCAGAAGTGTGCACTCAAAGGGCTGGGGGCTGGGACATTTATCCTCTGTCCTGTATTAGTTGAAGGTTGACCTTAGGGATATTGACACCCCCACACCTTTGGGCTACACTTGCATAGGGATTGAGCAGGTTCTTATGGCATCAAAGAAAGCCCTGGAGAAGAGAGCAGAATGATGCATAGCGCACACATGAAGTATGGCATTGTCAGCGCAAGGTGAGTGTAAACTTGTGTGGAACTGTCCACCACAGCTATGACTAAAAACAGAGGTGGGCTGAGAAGATATGACATGAAGTGCCAGAGGCATTTGCTACATACATCACCCAGGAAAATTTTGGCCAAGTTACTGGTGCTGAAAGAACAAACATGCCACAATTGTCATAATTTTCTTTCTCGTCTTCCTTCTCAAAGACAGCAGTAACAATTACATGTTTAAAGCTTGTGGCATTTCTTCAATGATCCAAACACTGTGAGAGAACTTGTGCATATTTCTTTGACAAGCCTGAGGAGCTGAGCAGGCATGATATTGACTGCCATGTGTTCACTACTCTTAACGGCTCTTATAACTATGCTCACTTTTCTAGAAAGATGGGCTGAATATTCCTATTCAAGATGGCTGATAAATGACATATTTACCTCTTTCCCCCCCCACCAAATCCAAAAATTGCAGATTAAATATTTTTTTAACCCATTGTATTGCTGGAAGCAGGGGAAAGGTGTTACCTGCAGATTAAAACAAGTAGAAATTTCTAGGGCAGGAGTAAGGAACCTTTTTTCCTGAGTATATAGGCTACTTTATAAGTTGTTTCAGTGGCATTATTTCCAGGTCTTATTGATGCTTGAAAGAATTGTCTTTGCTTTTGCTTTTCATCTTTTAATTTCTGCAATACAACCTCTCATGCCTCTCCCTCTAATTTAAAATATTTGTGGTACTTATGAGTGTTATAATGCTGATGAGTATTGAATTTCTTTAACATTGATATTGCAGTATCACAAAGCAAGGAAATCATCTTATCTTCAGCAGAAACAAGATAATATTACAATTCCCACTCCTCATTAAAAAATCTGCTTTCTTCCCTCACTGTTCTCTTGGTCTTCTTCGACATGATGGGCTGTTAAGCAGACAGAATTAAAAAACACTGTCGAGCAACTGTGCAACTATTCACAAATTCCACTTCAAACAGAAACACAGTGCACCAGTGTCAAAAGCTGATAACAGACTGGCGAACTCGACCCCCATAAACTCTCTCCAACCAGCCTTGTGTGGCAGTGGCACCAGTCAGGTGGGGGAAGTTAGGACTAAATCTTGAGTGTATCAGTCATCAATCTAGCCCTTATGGCTTATTAATATTCTACTTGTGCCAGTCTATCTGGGAGGATTATTTTGTTGAAACTTATTTTATTCTTTGGTATTTTAAATATGTTCATTTTAAAAATAAAATAAAAAGATGAAAGATGAACAAAAATGTATAAATAAAAATAAAATAATTTTTTCTGTAAAATATGGATTCAGTCCAAAGGCTGTACTTAAGGACCTGGAAGGCCACGTGTGGCCTTAAGATGGCAGGTTCCCCACCCCTGTAATCTAGGAGATACAAAGCCAATAAGAAAAGTCAAAGACAACAGCGTCAGGTTTCTGCTCTGCTATTTGACCTTTTCCCACTGCCACAGGAACAGTTACATACACAGTCAACCTGTGCCGTGAATACTTCAAAAGTATAAGCAACATTTGAATCCCAAGCAATGAGACACAGAAGCCTTGTAGCTTAGTAAATTTGAAAATGAATTCATTTCTGTCATGATAGCTATTCTTGGCAGAATACTAACAGGTACTGAGAACTTACAGCTCCCAGAACATGTATTTTCAGAGCGGCATGTTAATATACCCTTGTAAGATATTCTGCACGATTGGCTCCCTCCCTCCAGGCAGAAGACGTCCTAACATAATACGACCTGAGTACGAAAAGTTTATCATAAAACTTATGCTTCATTATTCACTTTTCCTGTATTAGGTAACCCTAATTAAAACCCTAAAATGTTGCTTTTTCATTCTTCTCCTCTATACCTTATGAGTAGGAGAATGTTAGAAAAGCAAGGGTCAAAGACAAGCAGGCATCTAGGGGTAGGCTTCAAATCCGTAATCCAGCGTGGAGTGCTGATACAGCCAGTCTCTCTCATCCAACAAACACAACACCTACAAAGATCAGCAGCACAGAAAGCCAGCAGAAAGAGAAGGCCTTGAGCAGTAGGCAACAAAACCAATAAGTAGCCCAAACCAGCAAACAAAATCCCTATTCCTGGGTCTTCTGAATCCAAAATTTGCCCCCAGAATAGAACCACGAGAACAGATGCCTAACAAGGGAGATTCCTGGATTGGGTGCTGGGCAGAGAACTAGGAGAGTCTTGAGGTCATTTAAAGGCCACAACAGGGGACAAGGAGCACAACAGTACAGCCATCCTAGCCAGGGAGTGTTAGGCAGAATGCCCTCCCGAAGATGTCCATGCCTTAATCCCCAGAACCTGTGAATATGTTACTTTACATGGAAAAGGGGAGTTTGCAGATGTGATTGAGTGAAGGACCTTGAGGGTCCAATGTAATCATGGGGGTCCTTATACTGAAAGGAAGGCAGGAGAATCAGTGTCACAGAAGGTGTGAGACAGAGGCCAAGTCTGAGCAGTGTGACGCTGCCTTTGAAGATGGAGGGGCCATCAGCCAAGGAATATGGGCTGGCTCCAGCAGCTGAACAGGCAAGGAACAAAGTCTCCCCTAGAGTCTCCAGAGGGTGGTGCCGACACCTGGATTTTAGTCCCATTTTAGAGCCATTTTGGACATCTGACCTCCACAACTGCGAGATAGCAAATTTGTGCTATGGGAACTTCATAGACAAGGTTTATGTAATCAGAACAGGTATTTGCTGACAGGTAAACAGGGATTTTCACCTGGCTACTAACTCTAAACTGTCTTCTGCATATATATGAGCACATTTAAAAAACATCACCAAATATTTAAGAAAAGCCTCAGCATGAAAGGCACCAATATATTTTTTAAAAGAAAATAGCCCTCAAGGAAGCATTTAATACATGAAATAGGAAAATGATTAAATTAGTACAATTAGTATACTCATGGGTATATAACAGGAAATCTCTTTCATAAGGGAAAAACAACAGGTTGCTATTAAATAAATTTTTAAGACTTTAGAATGTGATTGCTAAAAAACTCAAACAGGAGCCGAAGAGCAGAAGGGAACAGCAGAAAAGTGAAAAACTGAGCTAGGATGTTGAACAAAGGGATGTTCCCAGACACAATGAAAAAGAACAGAGATTTTAATGAGGAAAAAGTAAGAAGACATGAAGAATAGAACCAGAAGCTCACACATCTTCATAGAAAGAGTTTCAGAGAGAGAGGGAAAAAAATAGAGATATAGGGAGGTAAATAAAGGAATAATAAGGAGAAAAAGTACCTAAGCTAAAGCACGATTCTAATCTTTAAACTGAATGGACCCACCAAGTGTCACATAGAAAGAATTAAACAAACAAACAGAAAGCCATTTTTTGATACAGCTTAGTAAAATTTTCTGAACTTAAAGAAGAAAAAATCCTTAAGGTTGTAAAAGTGAAAACACAGGAGAAAATTTTAAATTAGCATCAGACTTCTTCCCCACATCTTTGTACAGCATGACAAGGAAACAATATCATTAAAGTTTTAAAATAAAGTTGCTTTGAATCTAATACCCAGTCAAAACTATCACACAAGCGTTAAGAACAAAATAAAGACCTATTCAGATGTAAGGCTGAGAACATTTACCACTAGTAAGCCCTTTCTGGAAAAATATTACTTGAAAATAACCATTAAAATAAAAATGAATTCAGCGAAGAACATGACAAGAGTGATGAAGAAAGCAGTAAAAGCTATAGTTGAGTATAAATAATATTGATAACATAGCTGTGGACCTTAAGGCAATATTAAGAATTAATTTCTAATAAAGTATAGTCATAATTTTGTTTACAGAATAATGATCTGTAGCTAAAAATCAGATTATTCTAAACAAAACATGGATGATGGCAAGGGGCAGGGAATCTTAAGAAGAGGAAAGTCATGGGGGCATGGTGGTAGGTTTTAGATATTGAAAAATTCTCAACATTGATATTTTTTAAATATAAGTTTAAACATTATTGCTTAAAATGAGTAGCTACTAGAAAAATAAAAATATGTATGACTCCAAAACTTTAGATTTTTTTAAAAGCAAAACAAATAGAACTCACTATAAAATATCAGAGATTAGCAAACATAAATTATGACAAAGAATGAGATGTGTTCTACTCTCCTATTAAAGCAAAGATTCTCAAATCTATACCTTGTAGTTTCTATTGTTTTTAATCCAACTAAACTCCAGCATTAGTTATTTGTAAAAAACAGATAAACTGAAATTACACACAAACACTGAAAATAAAGTGATAGAAAAGAGATACTGAATTTCAGGTAAAGCTGGAAGATACAGCACATGCATTTATCTCTACTTTATCCCGACACCCCACTAAAATGGCGCACACAAAGCGTCTAAACTCACAGAGACAAAGGTTGCAGGAGAGAAGATAACAATAGTCATAACATGTGAACAAATTTGGGGGACATAGGAAATAGGGGAGTTAACAGAGCTGAGAAAGATAAATACCAAGTGCTTGTAGAGGGGCATGCCAACAGAATCAAGCCACACTTTAAAACCTTGGAAGCCATACCACAGAGCCCCTATTGAGAAGGCAGGGTTAGGCATGGGCCTAAAAACAGGGCATTTGTTGAGTCTAAATGGGGAATATTAATGTGATCAGTTTTTTAATATAAAGGGTAGGATTTTTTTACTGAAAAATCTTTTTATTTTTTTTTTATTTTTTATTATTTTTTTATTTATTTTTATTTCAGCTCATTATGGGGGTATAAAAGTTCAGGTTATATATATTGCCCATGCCCCCTCATCCCCCCGAGTCTGAGCTTCAAGCGTGTCCATTCCCTAGACAGTGCACATTGCACTCATCATGTAGGTATACACCCATCCCCTCCCCCCACCCCCATCTCCCCCAGTCAGAACTTCAAGCATGTCCATTCCCTAGGCAGTGCGCATTTCAAAAGAAGATATAAAAATGGCTAACAAACATATGAAAAAATGTTCAACGTCTCTAATCATCAGGGAAATGCAAATCAAAACCACAATGAGATATCACTTAACTCCAGTGAGAAAAATCTTTTTAAATGACTTAAGTTAAAATTTAGTATTTTAATTTAAAATGTTAAACTTCAAAGTCACAAATTTTAAGATCTATATTTCCTAAGTCTTTGACCTTATTAATCTATTTATAAATATAGAAATAGTATAGTATATACAAGTATTATCTTTCAGTGTTTGATCAACTCGAGTTGCACACACTAAATTTGCCTTACACAGTCAGTCTCAATTACACACTTGGTTTTTAAAAAAGGGTAGACATTTTAAACTGCATCTATAAATTTAATATATTTCATTTTTTTAATCACCTAACAATACATTTCTTAGAATGTATCCCCATCATTAATTGACACATGACTGCATTTTACAAAGATTATTCAAAGATCCTAAAAAAAGCTCATAAAATTAAAAATTTGATAGCAGAAAGGGTTTTTAAATCAGTGAAAGCACTGGAAGATAAAGTCGATGAAATCTCCCTGAAAGTAGAATCAAACAACAAAATGATGTACAACAGTCTGATGAATATTTAACTAATAAGAGTTCCAGGAAAAAAAAGAAGAAAGAAAGGAGAGGGTAGAGGGAAAATTATCAAAAAAGTAATACAAGAACATTTCTTAGAACTTAAGGATATAAAACTTTATATTAAAAAGGCCCAGCATAATATTAATAAATGAGAAGAGATGAACACAAAGATACATTATAATGAATTTGTCACTGTATTGGAATAAAAATGGTTCATAAAAGCTTCCAAAGAGGGGAAAAAGTTAAATACAAAAGTTAGGAAATCAAATGATATCAGGCTTTCCAAGAATGATTTTTAAAACTAGGAAAAAATGAATCAATGGTTTCAAAATTCTACTAGAAAATTATTTCCAATTTAGAATTCTATACTCAAACAGAATGGGCATAAGGCAAAATAAATATATAACCATAGAAAATCTCAAAAAATATATCTCTTCTGTGCCATTTATCAGGAAGCTATTAGAAAACAGACTCCATCAAAATGCAGGAGTAAGAAAGGATGAAATACGGAATTTAGGGTATAAAGAATCCAAGACAAGTGTGCAGGCCTAGAAAACAATCCTTCTAGATTGGAGCAGGAGGATGAAAGATTCCAGAAGAGAGGAGTGGGATGGAGGGACCTGCTGGGTGCCTGTTACATTTTGATCATGAGGAAAATAGTATTCAGAGGAATTCTACATTTACTTGGGGGAAGAATTACCGATGGAGCAAATAAAGCAAACTTTAAAATGAGGCTATTAAAAACTGCAAGAAAACCAAAAAGTTGAATAAGAAAGGAAATTTATCATAGTTCTTCCTTTGGCTCCATAGTGAAA
Source organism: Eulemur rufifrons (assembly GCF_041146395.1). Taxonomy (NCBI): domain Eukaryota; kingdom Metazoa; phylum Chordata; class Mammalia; order Primates; family Lemuridae; genus Eulemur; species Eulemur rufifrons. The sequence goes on from NC_090990.1 coordinate 71,487,756, forward strand.
ATACAGTCATATGGTAAGTTATTTGGAGCCTTAGTTCACCATTTATAAAATGGGTATATGAGCAATAAGAGCACTTACTACGATTGTTGTGAAGATGGAATTAATTAATGAATATAAGCACTTAAAGATAAATCTGGTATTGAGTGCTGTATTGTTAGCTATGCGTAAAGAAAATACTGAAAATTTATTTAACCAAAACTTGTGATACAATTATATTGGGAGAATGGAGAGAAGTTCTTTTTTCTTAGATAATAATTCAATAACCATATAAGCATATTTTTTAGAAACCTGGGGGTAAATAATATAAAAAATGGCTAAAAGGATGAAAAATGGGTATCTTTTGGAAGTGGCAGTAGGGGAAAACCAGGTACTAAAGGTTTTTATAATCCTTTTAGGACTATTTGACTTTGTAAAACTATTTGCACTATTTTACTAAAAAATAAAAATAATTCTAAAACAACACAAACCAGGAAAATGCTAAATCATTCTGACAATATAGAATCAAATCCAATGTAGAATTCAAATCCAAAATTCAAAAGGGATCAAAAAAAAAAAAATAACCAATTACAATGAATCTAAAACTGTCAAGAACCATTATGTACCTAACAATGTAACAAAACTATTAAAAATGAAAGTGTAATTTAACAAATTCTCAATTATAGAGGGAAGTTTTAAAACGGACAGATAAAATGTAACAAAAATAAATTTCAGAAATAAGATGTTTGAATAATACATTTTAAAAAGTATGATTTAATAGTTTTACATGAGAAAAGTTTGTACCAACAGAGAATATATTCTTTACAAAAACTAATAAGACATTAACAAAAATTTACCATTAAGACCTCAATGAAATATTCATAAAATTTGAAATACAAAAGCAAAAATCTCTAACGTGTGATCTAAAATTAGAAAATTAATAAATGGAGGAGGAAGAGGCTCTCTGGCAATTTTGAAACATCCTTTTAAATAATTATTGAGTTTAAAAAGATAAAGCAAAGAAAGATTATATCTGAATAAAGAAAAGAGAAAGAATGCATCTGAAAAAATAAAAAGGTGCATTTAAGAAAACATGAAAAGAAAGAAAAAGAAAAGATAATCTTGTGCTGCCAGATATTTAAATTAACCATAACTATACAATAAATAAAAGAGAGTGGTACTGACTAGAAACCCTAGTAATACACCCAAGCAAATATTAAGATGGCACTTAAAGTCATTGTGAGAAGGATTAATTATTCACTAAATGGTTCATAAATTAGCTATTTAGGACAAATAAGTAGACCCTTACATTACATTATTCATATAAATAAATAATTTTCACTTAGATTAAAATATTAAAATAAAATCATGTAAGTTTTAAATATATATGATCTAGGGATGATGGGGGCGCCTTTCTGGCATGAACCATAAGGCAGCAATATAAAGGAAAAAATTGATAATTTGACTACATTAAAATGTACAATTCCTGAGTGTCAAAAATACAATAAAAAATTAAAATCAAACTACAAGCTAGAAAACTATATGCAGCATAAAAAATGGTTAATAACTTTAGAATTATAAAAATTCATATAAATCAGGGCAAAAACAACCAATATCCTCCCCCTAAAATCGCTAGAAGACCTAAAAAATAATTCACCAATGAAGAAATACAAGTGGTCAATAAACATTTAGGGAATCAACTTACTAGGAATTAAGGACAAGCCAAATTAAAACACCAATGATATGCCGTCTTCTGCATGGGAAAATGGCACTCCTACATTGCTGTTCAGAGTGAAAATTGGTACAACCTTTCTAAGTAGCATTTTGGCAATAGATATCAAAAGTCTTAAATATATGTATGCCTATTAATCAAGACATTACGATCTAGGAACTCTAGAAAATCGTGAAAGGAAAATAATTAAAAATGTGAAAAAAGAATTGACTATAGGGATATTTATCACAATGCTGTTAGGGAAAAATTAACAACAATTTAAATGTGTACCAATTGTAAATTAGTGAAACAAATGATGATACACATGGATTGCAATGCAGCTACTTACCATGACAACACTGAAATGTATTAGTTCACATGTACACATATATTGGTAAAGAAAACAAAAAGATTGTGTAAGAATATATAATATCATTCATAATTTGTATCTGTTCTGTTTGCATGTGTATACCAAGTGTCTGGCACATAATAGACTCTCAATAAATATGTTAAGTACATTAACTGTAAAAGATAATTACATACATTATATACACAATCACACAGAAATAATTACAAATGTCAATTCTACAATTAAAAACTTACCTATAAATTTTAATATTAATATGTAAGATAAATTTTAATAATATAGAAAAATATGTATGCCATGTGGTTAAATAAAAAGGGAAAATACAAATTATAAATATCGTGTATATGCCTAGAAAAACAGACTGGAAGAAAAGACTAATTTCTTTGGATAATAGAATTATCATTGATTTTGTTTTTCTTCTTCCTGTCTTTCTATATTTTCTAAATTTTTTTGGCAATGAACTATTTATAAGGAAAAAGAAGATATTTTAAACAAATTGCATGTTTTGGAATATTATGTATTTATTTTAAATCATATTTTAAAAGAATACTCATCAATGTGAGACAATGGCCATAGTATGTTATTAAATTAAAAAATAGGTTATAAATACTATATTTAGTATGATTTTGATTATATGTATATGTAGACATACATATACACACAGAAGCAAGAAAACTATAAGGTTATATTAAAATCTTTAAGCTTTTGATTCTGGATGGTAAAATTGTTTTCAATTCCTTCTTTGTAATTTTCTATATTTTCCAAATTTTCTACCAAAAAAAATCTCTCTTTTGTAATCAGGAGAAAGGGCAGCAGGAAGGGGGAGGAAGAGATGTTTTTGCATTTAAGAAATAGAAAATATGTGAATGGGTTGAAGGTCAAGACATCATCAATCCTTAAGAGATTCTCTCAGCTTTGTGGGAATTTATTCTCAATGATAAACTTATTTTTCCCTCAAGTACATATTTTCTACAACTGCTCATGCTTATGCCTCTGAACACTATTAAAATATTAATGTATTCTTCTCATGTTGTTTTCTCATGTTGCCCACTTTCTATGTGAGCAATAAATCTATACTTTTCCAACCTCTGAAAGAGCAAGGAAACTTGCCCAAGGTGACACACGGCTTGTTGGTAGAGACAGGACAGGAACACAATAGTCCTGGCTCCCAGTCCAGGATTATCCTCTTGAGAAATAAGTTTCTAAAATCCATCAAGCAATTTAAAAAAGTTTGTTCTTTACATCTTTCAGATCAGCAAGGAAAGTTTTGACCACTTCTCTTATGGACCCAATTCCAAACAGGCTCCAAGGGCTCCTGCCTTGTGAAGGCAGAGCATAATCATAAAGTTTACATCAGTGTCGCCCACAATAGTGAGTAACTAAGAAATGTTTAATAACTACTTTTTATTTAATTGTTAGCCTGCTGATTGATGAGGGGAAAGCCTGCAAGATAAATTGCAGAACCAAAGTCTAGCTTCAACTATCACTCACAGTGTCCCTACTCATGCTTGACATCCCCTGGCAGCCTGGAAAGCTTCCACCAGTAGCAGGAGGCTGGCACACTTAGGCAGACACACCAACTATTCACACTTATGAAAGACATATATACATTTCACACACAAGCATTCTGCCAAGGTCCTGCCTGCAAAAAAAAGAAAGAAAAAAAAAAACCCAAAAACAAAACAAAAGAGATTTCAACAATCTGTCAGATCCATAAATGGCATGTCATCTAATAACCTGCATAGGTTCTAAAACACATCAGATCAGCCTTTCAAATGGTAAATTTCCATGAACTATTAATGAAACAGCATCGCTCTTTTTAAAAATTCCTCAACTCTCGCATTTGAAATCTAATCCAGCTAAGAACTCTTTAAACATCAAATCCAACTTCTCAGGCACAGTAAACATAACATCCAGAAAGCATCATTAGCCCTAAGTTAGTCACAAAATGTTTGCTGCTGTTTCTTCTCCTCATAATAAGAAATGCTACTCAATAGGGGATGATTAAAAAGTTCATATGCCGCATAAGGCACATGAATGTATCTTCTCAGTTGCTTTAAGTATCAATCCTATGAAGAAAACTAATACTGTGGCTTAATATTCTTTTACTTTACCAAAAACTTCTCTCAATGGCCACATACATTTTAAAAAGCAGTAAAATCTAATTAATTTCTTTGCAAATTAGTGCACTGTTTACATCTCAGTATGTGTACATAGGCCATTTTAATCTACATCCAAAAGAAGGAAGAAGAGAAGCCCTTGAGGTCTCTGTTGCCCTGACTTCTACCATATTCACAATCACATTACAAAAAGAAAATTAGCAATATCCTAAAATAAAGAATTCCACTGTAAGCTTTTAGATCCATCACTAATTTTCTCTTTTCTTATAAGGCAGAATTTCACATTTTGGAGTTTAAGAGTGCTGAGATAAATATCCTTTTATGTTTAAGGGAAGCAGATTAACTTTTGAGGAAATCATTGTTTCTTGTTAAAAAGACAAAACAGTACATCAAGGAAAAATATACTAATTGATGGCTTTCTAAATAAAGCATGATCATTGAGGAGTACTAAATTGGTTGTCTTGTGTGTCAAATTAATCTCTTCATTATGTGGAACCAGGCTGGCTATTTTGTGTTTCAATCCACTTTAAGAACAGCATTTGATTAATCAAGTTAATGATGACAGTTTTTAGCTAGTAACAAATGATACATTTATTCAGGCCCTTTTTCAGATGATCCAAGCTATTGTGAACAAAAGAAAAAGAAACATCAATTTGGAAGATTAGATTAGTATGCCTAGTTTAAACTCTACACTTACTCTAGCAAATGAGATCAGAAGTAAATGTTATTTAATGAGTAAAACTTCCAAAGAATCTTCACCGTAAAAAAATTATCATCATCAAATATAGGGCATTCAAACTCTTACAGATTATTTTGTGTTAAGGAACATATAAAAAGCTGTGTACTTGGGCTAACTTAAAGTTGGTAGTTTTCCAAAACAATGTGACTAAATACTTAATTTCAGCACAGCTACCCACAAGGTGACATTATTAAAATCAGAACTGTTTTAGAACACTCCTCTTGAAAATAACTGTCGATACAGAATAAGGGGGCAGCTCATTTGCGTCCTCTTCATTGAAGGCAACTAGGTAACTAACTTGGATAGTCCATTCTAGCCATGTATAGCAAATGCTCTAAATACAGAGGTTGGCAAACTACAGCCCAGCCTACAAGCCAAATCCAGTCTGCCACTTGTCTTTGTAAATAAAGTTTTATTGAAACACAGTCATGATAGTTCATTTATGTTAAGTGTTCTGTAGCTACTTTCACACTACAATGGCACAGCTGAGTTGTTGCAACAGAGACTATATGGCCCACAAAACCTAAAATATTTATAATCTGACCCTTTACAGAAACTCTGCTGACCCCTGCTCTAATATATTGATTTTCAAATTTTTAGTAGTAGAAGCCTTTCAAACAAATTCTACAAGAAAGTACAGCAAATAAAACATCTGAAAGCAATATTTTATTATTAATAGTACACATAGAGTTTATAAGCTAAATTGTATACCATTTATTTAATATGAAGTCAATTGATTGGACCAACCAGCTATTTGTTGAACAGAAAATTAGAAAATAGAAATGGTGGGTAAAAATTGCAGTCATAGCAGTATCCCAGTTTTTTGTTTTGGGATTTTGTTTTTGTTTTGTTTTGGGGGGTTTTTTATTTTTTGTATTTTGGTTGCAGAGAATTGATTCACACAGATAAGTGGTTGCAAATAGTAATAGTTTTGTAAAGCTCCCTTGCAAACTCAAGATACTCTACAATTAAAAGATAATAGAAGTTTTATTCCAAGATACTGAACGACTTAACCTGGCAGCCCAAGTTAACACATTGCTAATCTCCAAGATTTTAAAATTCAGTACCTAGCACTTTCATTATGTGTGTTTTGTTACCATTTTAAATACAGATTTTCTAAATTTAAAGGAATTTTTAGCTTGCTGGGAGGCTTAATTATGTAGAGAGTACATGAAACTGTCTGCCAATTATTCCCATCTTGTTTTTGGAAAATCTCTCCCCCAAATTTCACACATGTGGTATTAGTAAAAGCATCCATATTTCCTGATGATATCATCTTCCCAGCCACAGTGAAGGACCCAAGCCAACCTAATAATGGCCCCTTCCCGGGACTCTTTACCTGAGCATCAGAATGAAGACATTTCACTTCCTCTTTGATGTCGAAATAGAAAGACACGAGGCCTGAATGTTGCCAGGGATGATACTTCGCAATTCTGTAGAACAAGTATATATAAGAGAATGATATTGATATACCAAGAAAAGCAAAGGTAGATGGGAAAAGAGTCTTGGTAGCACTGAAGTCTATGCTTCCAGTTGTCCTTAAGACCTAGCTGCAGGCTATCCTCTCTGTGGTTTGATTACAAAAGCCAATAAATTCCCACCCTTTTTATCTGAGGTAGTTTGAACAAGGTTTGAATTGAGTATCCTAAACATAAATGTTTAATTGCAAATGTATGTGTGAAAGTCTGGAAGAGTACATATAATAGTGTGCATTTGTAATTCTTTCTGGCTAATCACTATAGGAACTCCTTTCCTAAATTTGGGCAATTCTTCCCCTCCTTATGAGTCCTAGTAGGAAATAGAATCAAGTTTCACTATATAAGCTGAAATAATAATAATTGCTAACACTTTGTATATGCATCAGGAACCATTCTAAGCAATTTACCTAAAATAATTTATTTAATTTTCACTACAATCACATAAAGTAATTGCAACTATTATCCCTGTTTTACAGATGAGGAAACTGAGAGACAGAGGAGTCAAGTAACCTGCACAGTTACAACCTATAAGTAGAAGCACAAATTGCAGCCCAAGAAATTTGGTTCCAGAGTCCCTACTCTAAAGCTCCTCTCTATTTTGTCTCTGAAAAATTCCAGATTATTGCTTGCCAAGTTGTCACTGCATCTAGACTATGCCAATCCAAGCAACCAGCCCTCCAACCAGAGTTGCAGGGACAAAGAAGATCTGTATATTTGGCAGTGGTGGCAGTTGCAGAAGTATCAAGTTCCTGGGAAACAATGACTGCAGTGCCAGGTCAATGTCCAATTTCTACTGCTAAGCAGTGTTAGTGAAGCAAGCCACAACATCCATCTATCACACAATAACCACCAGTACAGTGACATCCTCAATGTTATTTTGGGTACTACTCCTCACTCCTTTGCTACATAATCCTCAGCTTGCTTCAGAAAGCTACCCAGTATCTTTTATATATATATATTTCTTTCCTGTTTAAACCAGCCAGCATTTTCTGTTAGTATTAATTAAGAACCTTGACTTATATAAACATATTGCTAACAGTAGTTACTCCAGGGAAGTAGACTTGGGGAAGGATAATGTCTTTTGTAACTTTTCATATTTATATATTGCTTTAGTTTTATGACTCAAAAATTGCTTCCTACTCCTCTTCCATCAGATTTGAGAAGATCTTGTATTCCACATCAAGAGCTCGGTCCTTACTGTTCATGCAATTGAAAGCCATTGAAGAGTTCTAAGAGAGACAGTGCCTGGACAGAGATGTGTCCTAGAGCAGCATGGAAGTGGCTTTAAAGAGGACAAGACTGCCTACAAGGGGACCTTGAAAAGTCAATGGCAATAGTCCAGGTAGTTCATTTTCGTGGCTTTAAATAGGGTATTGGTAAAATAAACAGAAAGGAAGGGACAGATTTGAGAGCATTTTGAGAGGTAAATTTGGCAGAGCTTGGCACCTAAATGGACATGGGAGAGGATGAAATGAAAGCTGTCAAGGGTAACTTCCATTCTTATTCTGGTGACTGAATAACGGTGATGCCATCATCTAAGATAGAATAAAAAACAATGGGAACAAGCTAATGAGAGAAGATGATGAATTCCCGTTGGAGTTCAAAGTATCTATGAGGTCTCTAAATAGAGGTTTCCAACAAGCAGTTGAAAATAGCTACCTGACATTCATGGATTCAATAAGAGCAGAACTGCAGACCTAGAAATACAGACTATATCTTATCTTTACAGATATAGAATATCAGCATTTAGGTGATGATAAACCATGAGACTAAAGAAGATCATGCAGGGAATGTATGAAGTGTGGGAAGAGCAGTGGAAAGGAAATAAACAGAATCCAGGGAAATATGTTAAGGATAGGCAAAGAAAAATAAAGAGTGTCTCATATAAGAAACAGAGAAACAGCAGTCAGACAGGTTGAGAGAGATCAATGAATGTGCAATATCCAGAATCCAAAGGTGTATAGAACCTCAAAAAGCAGAAGTTGATCAACTGTATAAGATTCAGCTGAAAGATCTAATAAGAAAAGGACTGAAAAGTGTTCACGGATTTTGCAATTAGAATGTATGCATCTATAATGTGCATAATAAAGGCATTTCTGGTCTGGAAATGGTTTTATTTACAAAACGTATTTAGGGACCTAAAATTTAAATGTAAATAACAATATAATAGCATCAAGAAAAAAGTCAGTACAATAGAAGTTCAGTTCTGACTGCCCACTTTTCAAGTAGTTAGGTTCTAATTCCGGATGAGGAAGGCAATTCTTTATACCTTCTCTGTAGGCTCAGAAGCCGGTGGAATACGTTTCTTCACACAGCTGAAGGAATTACAAATGATCTACTCTTGAATATACACACACTCTCTCTCCTCTGTTTTTATTACATTTTAAATAAGACTTTAAAAATGCTAACTTATCAGAAATACACTAGAGGAAAAACAAACAGCATGGATGTAACTCCCTACTAATGAGGCACTAATGCATAATTATTATAATGCACGTACTTCTCTCCACAGACGAATATTTATAAACACTGAAACAGTCTAGTTTGCAGTGAAGTCTTATGTACAGATTGTTTTTCTCTTGTGGTTTGTCCTTTTTTCTTATTGTGGTAATATTTAATGAATATCACAGTCTCTGCTCATTCTCTAGAAATACTGAATGAACTTGTATGCATAATATGTGCTTCCTTCAATGAGTATATAGAGATAAGGTATTAAGCAACATTAAACACACCACCATCACTAAACATAGTTTGTTGTCTCCATTTTAAATACTCAGAACTGGGGTAAAACACAATGTGTTAAAACAAAGCTGGCTGAATTAAGTAATTTCAACAGATGGCATTTAGGGAGGGGGTCAGGGGATGCATAAAATTAAAGTAATTCAGAATAAACACTGATAAGGTTAGAGGGAGTCCATTAAATAGCATCCTTTTCTCAGCCTGAGCTCTGGACCCCCTGAGAGCTAAACAAGAGATGGGGATCAAAATATCAGCCATATTACCAACAAAGGCCACTCTAGGTTCAAGGACATGGTTTCAGTGCACATCAGCAATGGACAGAAGTTAGCAATTCATTCAGTCCCATGCGGTGCAGACATGCAAGCCTTTCCCACCATGAGGAAGATCAAGCATTGAAGCAAAGTATTCTCCAAATTACATTCTGCATTGTATAAGCACCACCGTTCATTCATTCAACAAGTCTTTTTTGAGAGTCTACTATATTCCAAATAGTAGGCTAAACCATAAAGATACAAGATGAACAATGTAAAGTTCCTGACTTCTAAGAAATAACTCCCCCCCCAAAAAAAAGTTCACTTCAAGAAATAATGCTACTAAAATATTTAAAAATTTAGATAATCCAAATGCATAAGAGAATTTATTATATGAAAAAAGTACCCTCTCAGACCAGTGAGGGATAAACTGGACCACTTAAAAAGGGGTGTTGAGATATCTGGGTAACTGCCTGGAAAAAAGGAAATATTTATCCATCATTTACACAAGCCTTAAGCCAAATTAAATTTCAAATGTATCAAAGATTTCAAAATGTACAAAAGTAATATCCCAAAAGTTCTAGAAAAAAAATGGGAAAAGGTAGAATAGAGAAAGTCTAATTATAACTCAAAACCTAAAAGCTGTGTTCTCACCTAGAGATTTGACTAGGGAAGGACCTGCTTCCAAATTCCCTCATGTGGTTGGCAGGATTCATGGCAGCTTGCCTCTTCCACACCAGTAACAGAGAGAGAGTGAGCCTCTGCCACTTCCAGGCTCTAACCTCTAGACTCTCTTTCATAGAGCAAGCCTGATTAGGTCAGGCCCATTCAGGATCATTTCCCTTTTGATTAATTTAAAGTCAACTGGTTAGGGACTTTACATCTACAAAATCTCTTCCCTTCTGCCATATTCTCATAATTAGAAGCAAATCACAAGGAGAGAGGATTACACAAGGGCATTACTCAATGGGGATAATCTAAGAGTATGTTTGCCATTTTTCCCTAATAGATAAAGAGTTCCAAGAAATCTGTAAGAAAAAAAAATCCAGTAGAAAAACTGGAAGAGAAAATGAATAGTCAGTTCCAGAGAGAATATACAAATATCCCTTAAACATAGGAAAAGATGGTCAATCTCATTTATACTAAGAAAAAATGTCTTTTTAAAGAACACCTATTACATTGGCAAAAATCCAGAACTATTAGTGTATTATCTGTGGGGTAACAGGCTCTCTCTCAAACACTGCAACATTGCTGGTGGAACTGTAAATGTGTCTGATCCTTATGAAGAACAGTTGGTAATTACAATATCTACAAACACATGTTCCCCTTTACCTCGAAATTCCACTTTGGAAAACTTATCCTAAAGATCAGTATATATGTGAAATTACATAGATTTCAGCAACACTTCTAAGAGCAAAATATTGGAGACAACATAAATATACATGTCCATTAGAAGATGTGTTAAATTAACTATAGTACATTTATATACTGGAATACTATGCAACTATAAAAAAAGAATGAGGAAGCATTCCAAATACTGCTATGGAAAAAATTAATGTGTAGGGCAGCATGTATAACAGCTGTCTCCTTTTGTAAAAAGAGGAGAAAAATAAGAATATAATCTGTATTTGCTTGCAAACACATAAATAAATTCTATAATATATCAATCTATATCTGGCAGGGATATGTACTCATATACATATATGTGGATAATATTCATAGAAAATGATAGATAGATATAGAATGTTTTACAGCTCATATCCTATGGTTGTTTTTCTGATACCACTCTGATCCTAGAAGACACAGGCAAACTTCTAGTATCAAATTCAGTCATAACTAGAGTTATATTACTCCAATATTCAAAGTGGAAAAATTCCTATAGGTCTACAACAAATAAACTGGCTATTGCTGAATCCCAAATTACCCAAATTCACTATATTCATACTTTTCATGTATTTTCAGCCTCTTCATATTCTTCAAGGTGTTATAGTAACCCAGCTACATACCTGATGAATACTAGCTATATATACTAGTTATATGCCCGATTGAATGAGAGTGGAAAGGGACCGCTCACCATTGCCTTCTGGTTTGCTCAACAAATAGTCTCTTAATTAATACTTCTGTGGAATTTTATAGCCATAAACTGTTTTCCAGATACCTGTAATTGTCTAAATCGGCTAAGAGAATACAGCAACTGGAACTCATGTATTTATCTCTGTTCTCTCTTGTACACCACTAAAATAACAAAAGAGGAATTGAAAGCTATGAACACACAAGAGCAAAGAGAACAGAAAAAGAGACAAAAACAGAAAGTGAATTTCTATTTCATGTTATATGAACAAGTGATCATTCATTTCACAAAGCAGAAAAACCTGAGGCCTGAGACTATAAAGGGAAAAATCAGGAAAAAGCAATTTTATTCATGCCACCAGAACCCCAGGAAAGCAATAGCATTCAAGGCACCAAGAAAGTTGGGTTGATAGTTTATATAGAACTGTTATGCAAAGGCTGTGGACCAGCAGAAGCAGAATTCCAGGTCCCTTCCAGAATCAGGGCCTGTACTTTAACAAGATTCCCAAGTGATTTGTAAATGACTTAAAATTTGAAAGACAATGATAAAAAGAGTGGTTCAATTCCCAAAATTGCTCCCAATTCTACAGAGCCACACAGCTGCTCCCTCCCATCCCAGACAAGAGATTTTTCCCACTGATGATGTTGAACCAGAGGGGTTTCAAATTCAGGGATGCTGGCATCACTGACGACAGGAGAGAGGTGACAAAGAACAAAGCTTCTGCTCCAATCTATATGGAGAAAGACAAGGTCCACGGTATGCTTATCCTGCTCAGCAACCCAAAGTTTAGCACAGGCTTTGAGTCCCAGGGAGAACGTTAGAAATTTTCCCTCTGGGGAGACCAGCTAGCCCAAAAGAGAAGACCTACACATATTGACATTTGTTCTATTTTCCCTGTACTATCTCATTCAATCCTCACAATTGAGGTAAATATTATTATTATCCCTTTCCACAGATGAGGAATTTGAGAGTTAGAGAAATTAAATAGACTATCAGATAAAATGGCAGATTGGAATACAGCTACCATTTTGCTGCCTCCAGAAACACCTCATTCTGTTTAAGTGAGATAAGCTAAACAAGAAAGATGGCAATATTTCTGGAAACTGGTACATAAAGAGTGAATGGTAAATGACTTAGCAGATCCAAGAACACAGAATCTTAAACTGGCAGTGAGTTTAAGAAAAGCAACATAATTCATAAAGCAGAATCCTTACAATGATCAGGAATGAGAATTCCAGGTGCTTCTGGAAATGAGGGTGAAGGGGTGAAAGTGACTAAAAATAAAGAAAATTTGCTGAAACCTTTGTTTAAGAAACAATCAGATCTCCACATATCCTCCTCCATTCCTGCCCCTTTCCCTTCTAGGAAAAGGACTGGAGATTTATTCTCTGGGGAGGTTATAAAAGGATCTTTGACTTGGGGAACAGCAGGTACAGCTAAGGGCTTGAATGCTTACACTGAAAACACACTTCTTCCCTCCTTGGCTCCCAGAACACTGAGAGTCAAGCATTTGCTCTCCAGACAGAAGATTGCAAGAGTCTTTGCAATGCCACCAGATTCCAAAAGCAAAGTCCTAAGGACTCTGACATTAGAGGTTCTCTAAGTGAACAGATCTCTCTACAGGCAAGTCACAGCAACAAGTTGCATTCACGTACTTAGAACTTCCGATCCACTTTCAATGATGGATAATTATTCACTATAAGATTGGCAAAGCTCAGAATACATGATAGTACTCAATATTGACCAGAATATAAGGAAAAAGACTCCCTCATATAGGACTGATAAGAATGTTCATTGATGAAAACTCTTCAGAGAGAAATTTAACTATATCTTTCACAGCAAGTAAACTCCCAGGAATTTATCCTGCAGTAATTTCATTAGCAATTTACTTGCATAAATAAACCAACCTATATGTGAAAAGATGTTCACTAAAGCATTGCTTATCACAAAAACTGTATTTTAAAAAACTGGTTTAAGAAACTAGGTCTATTTGTGAAATGGAATACTATGAAACCATTAAAAGAATGAAATAGATCTGTAAGTGTTCACATGACATGATCCCCAAGGTAAACTGAAAAATGAAAAAAATAAAGTGCAGAAGAATAAATATACTACCATTTCTATTTAAAATATGTATTATGTAATACATATTTATATTTATATAAACTTCCACCTATTTATACATACACACACACTTGGAAAGAAAATGTCAGATACCTTTCTGAAAACTGTTAACAATAGCTAAATCTGGAGAAAAGAATTGTGGGTCTGGGATGGGAAAAAGGCTTTGTTTTTTATTGCATACATATGATTTTTTTTAACCATATGCCGGTATTTTTCATTTAAAAACAAATAAAATGTTAAAAGGACATTTTTAAAGTTGTGTATCTTTATCTGAACATTAGCTACTATTAGAAATAAGATAGTCTCAAATCTATATTCTTCACCTAGAACTCTCTTGACACTGAGGCATATAAAATTAAATTTCAACAAGTCCAGAACTCAGCTCCTGATCTTATCTTAACCATGACTGCCACCACCATCAAACACGTTTCAGTTCCTCCATTTCCTTATTTGACCACTCTTTTCCAGTCTCTTGAATCAGAAACCTGGAAGTTACATAAGACTCTACCTTTTCCCTCACCCCCTATATCCAATCACCAAATGCTATCAATTCTGTCTCCCAAACTGCTCACAATTCTATATCAAACCAGCAATGGCTTAATTAACACAATATTTATTAATACAGTATTTATACCTCCCCCAGATCACTCAAATATCCTTATTAACTCTCTGCATCCATTATCTCTTGAATCTATATTCTACGCAACTGTCAGGGTGATCTCTTAAAAGCCCCAATTTGATCAGACCACTCCCCTACTTAAAACCCTTTCCATAGGTCTTTGTCTTCTTCAGAATAAAATCTAAATTACTTGGCATATCACATAATTGTGATCTGTCCCCTGCCTGCCTCATCTACCACCGTCTTCACTTTTTCTTTCCCCACCCCCTCAACATGCAAACCTTCCACTCCAAATACTTGCAGCCTCCAATTTCATCACGCTGAGTTCTTGTTGTTCCCTCTTGCTGAAATATTTGCCCCCTTCTCCTCCAAATTCCCATTATTCCTTCTTTATATTTTCTCTTTTGTTTTCCTATTCTCAAATCTTGTTACAGTGCCAAATATATAATGGGCTGTCATTAAATATTTGTTGAAGAAATGAAGTAAATTAGACAAACCAGCTATCATTCTAACACAGGTAATGACAACTCCTCCAGCCTAACACGTGTTCTTCCTTAAAAACAATGAATCTTGTCAATGTATCTTTTGATTCTTGTGAGCTGCAATTTGCTCTCCTAACTCATCTCTTAAAGATACTTCTAGCGAACAATATTTTGACATTGTGGCTTAAAAATTGAAGCATCTGGTAAACAATGTTTTGACATTGTGGCTTAAAAATTGAAGCATCCATACTACGTGGAGAGGCCTACCAAGGGGCACTACCAATGAGATGTGACATAGTTTTAAATGGCTCAAGTAAGAAAACAATGGCTTTCAACCCATTAAGGTTAATATAAATAAGTTGTAAAACATTAAAGAACAGTTTACAGCTTACTTGGTTAGTCCCTTAAATTTGCAATAATGTGAATAGGAAAAACTCCAATTCATTTAACTCAGGAAAGGTTATAGATTACAGTAAATAATGTTTGCTAGAACAATGGAATCAGGTAAAGAAAAATTCAAATTATACAAAGCCCTTGAGTGAAATGTAAAACATTCAAATCTCAACTCATTTTCCTATCGCCTGTGTCCTGTACTTGCAGAAACATTCTCCATCACCTTGACAGTTTTCTTTTGTATACAAATTTTATTTACCTGAATTATTAATGCTGCTTTTGTGTGTGTCCATATCTTAATTTTTGTTTCCCCATTCACCTGTCACGAGTATTTTGATTCACACTTCAGGAGATGATGAACAAAAATATTTCTTTGGGAAACTGGGTAATGTCACTAATGTTTTTATACTACTAAGAGATTATTCTGTTTTTCCAGTTTTAAAAAAAAAGAGCATTTTTTCTTCTTATAAACTATCAGTCACTGAAAATATACTTTAAAGTGTATTGAATGGATAAAAGATAGATTTTAAAGTATGGATTGTATGTCAGATGAAAAAATATAGTACATAGAGACTCCAGTGAGCAAGAAATTTATAATATAAAATGCGTGCCTTCAGGTAAAATTCCTCAGGCCAATAATAGTAACCAACAATTATTAATGCTTGTGAGAGTACTATTTTAGTCATAAAGCCAAAATCTTCCTTTTTTTTTTTTTTTTTTTTTTAGTAGTATCACCCTATACAGCATACAGTGTTTATGCTCAAAGCCTGCTTGATTTAGTCAGTTTTGTTGAAGCAAAAGCTGTGGATAGAAATACTCAAGGGTTGAGATTATAGCAAGACAAATACGTCACCTTTAACTGAAAAAGAGCAGGGTTAACAGTCTTTCAGATCTTTTCAAAAGTGTACTTGTAGTCTTCTCTGTCTCATCTTACAATAAACCAAACTGTAATTATTGAAAAGGAAGAGAAAGCGAGTCTGTCTTTTTGCAAAAGTTTCTTGAAACTCTTTAAGGAAGAATAATGTCTCACCAAGTCCCACCGAAATTCCAAAGATTCATTGGAGATATTAGGAGACCATATGTACAAACATCCTATGATTTCAAACAGACAAGCTCATTGAGAAGAAAAAAGTTTTCTGTCTTTGATTTCTTTTAGAATGATAAAATGAAAGGGACAGTAATACATATTTTAAGCCCTGTGAATTCACAATGAGGCTTTAGAATAAAGAGGTAAAAACCTTTGAACTAACAAAGGTCCATCACGATGCACTTTTTTTTTTCTCACAAGCGCCTTGTAAAGGAAATTATGCGAGATAGACGGACCAGCTGGCTTTTGCCACTACACCTCTAGTAACATAACACATTCTCAGACTGTACCAATCCAGCCAGAATAGGCCACATCATTGACTCCTTTTAGGTCTTGCCTCTTATCACATAGAGCTGGTTTTAGTCCCAGGCCCTGTGAAAGCATTCACTCACTGGCTTACATCTGAGTGTCTCTTTGTACTAGCCCGAAGCCTGAAGTCCACAAACTCCATTAAGTTGATTAAAGTAGTCCCAGAAACTACCTAGGCTTTTACACTGCCCTTAGATGAAAGACAAAAAAGCCTCCTTCTTCTGAGGATGTTTTAGTTTGGGTCGGGAAAGTGATTTGGATGAGGTGTTGAGTTCTATGGATTTTTTTTTTTTTTTTGCTGGATTTATTTTATTTTCTCTGTAATTTTCAAAGAGGTCAACAAAAATACAAAGGCTTTTATATCAGAAAAAGAGAAGAGGCTTTTATTACAAATGAGCTCTAATTATACCTTTGTTCCAAAAAGACAGCAGTTATAGCCACTGAGACTTAATACGCCCCACCATGTCCTAATGAAGCATTTATCCTGGGCCCTAGAAAAAGAGCCTTATACAAGTATCAGTAATTTCCCTAAATTTAACTGAATGAAAATGGCCCCTCAGTCAAATTCAAAATGTAAAGAAAAAACATGGAGGGCAAAAAATCAAATAGTCTATGTGTGAACTGATCACACACCCATGAAAGAATCAAGGCAACTAAGTGGGACAGCACAATTGAGTGCCCATTTTCTACCTGGAAGGAAAATGTGTAGCATGATAGTTACAGGAGTTAAACTCCCTGGTTATTTGACTAGCTTCACAAGTGATATGATCTTGGGAAAGTTACTTAACCTTAAAAGCTCAGTTTTCTAACCTGTAAAAATGAGGATAATAGTCTCTACCTCATTGGGCTATAAAGACTTTAAGAGCAAAGGTATTTTAAAGATTTAGCACAATACCTGGCATATACTACACACTCAATACATTATAACAATTATTGTTATTCCAAACAAAATATTTTCCATAGTTCAAAAAAACAAGTTTACAAACAGTGTACGGTATTGTTTGAAATACTAGGCTAAGCTCCAGAAAGACATGGATTTTAGTTCCAGCTCAGCCATTTACTTGCTGTGTGACTGTGAGTGAGATTCAGAGCTTCAATATCTTCATATGTAAAGGAGTTAACCTAGATGGGGGATTTGTGTGTCCTACTGCCTTCTCAGCAGCATCATTCTGCATGTTCAAAATGAATTACTGACATGTCCTCCATCCTATTTCACTTAGCCAAAAGAGAACATTTATTTGTCTCTCCTAAACCCACATCTCAACAAACTTTCCCATTTCAGTAAATAAATAGAACTATTATTCATCTAGCCCATCAGGACAAAAATCTTGGAATTATTCTTAATACATCTTTTTTTTTTTTTTAGAGGCTAGGGTCTCACTATATTGTCCAAGTGCTTGTCTCAAACTCCTGGGCTGGAGTGATCCTCCCACCTCCACCTCAGCCTCCTAAGTAGCTGAGACTACAGGCTTAAGCCACCACACCTGGCTAATTTTTTTTTTTTTTTTTTAAGATGAGGTCTCACTATGTTGCCCAGACTGGTCTCAAACTCCTGGCCTCAAGTAATCCTCCCATCTCAGCCTCCTGAGTAGCTGGGACTACAGGTACAAGCCATCATCCCCAGCTAATACCTCTCCTTTGTTATATCCCATACCAAATTCAATAGCAAGTCCTGTTGACACCTATCCACAATGTGTGTCCAGAATTTCACTGTTTCACTTTACATTCACAGCTACCTTTCTAGCCCAAGTCACCATCACCTCTAGCATGGATTACTGCAATAGTTTCCTTGCTGTTGGATTGTACCCTTCACAGTCATGAAATATCCCCCTTATATCTAATAATGCTTATTATTAAAAAGTCTTCTTTGGTATCAATAAAGCTGCAACAGCTTTCTTTTGGTTAGTGTTTTTTTATCTTTTCCATCCTCTCTTACTTTTAACCTTTCTGTGTCCATATATATTTGCATTCTTTATTTTTTGTATAATTAGGGTTTGTATTTTTATCCAGTGTTACAATTTCAGTCTTTTACATGGAGTATTTAATCCATTTATTTGTAATATAGTTACTGATATAGTAGGTTTATAACTATGATTTTACCATTTGTTTTATATTCTTTTTATTTTCCTTTCTTTCCTTTTTTGGATTCATCAAATACATTACTTCATCTTTTCCTATGTTAAATTATTAGACTATTTTTTTCATTGTTCTCCTATAAATAACTTAGATTACATCATGCATACTTGAGTTATCACATTCTAGTATGAGTTATTACTTTTATTCCTTCCAATACTGTTAGAACCTTAGAACACTTTAATTCTATTTAATCCTTTCTTGATTTTTACATTTTTTTGTCAGACATTTTAGTTATATGTCAATTTAAGACTCAAAAGACATTACTCTTATTGTTCTATACAGTCAATCGTCATTTATATTTACCCGGATACTCTTTCTTTCTAATATTTTTCATTCCCTCTTGAATTTACATGCTTCTTTTGGAAGAGTTCTTTTTACAATATTTTTTTAGCACAGGCCTAGTCGCAACAAATTCCCTCCCATTTATTTTTCTGAAAATGTCTTTATTCATCTTAATTTTTGAAGTATATTTTCACAAGGTATAGAATTCCAGCTTGGCAGCTATTTTCTCTTGGCATGCTAAAGATGCCATTCCATTGCCTTCTAAATTCCATGGTCTCAGTTAAGAAGTCAAATGTGGGTTTTATTGATGTCCTTTTGTTCTTTCTCTGGCTTCAATTAAGACTTTGTCTACTTATTTGTTTTCAGCAGTTTTACACATGAGATGCTAAGTATTATCTTCATGTATTTATCTCCTTGAATCTGTGGATTGATGTCTTTCATCAGTTTTGGAAAATTCTTAACCTTTAACCCTGAATACTGTTTCTACTTTAAATCTTTCCTCCTCTCCTTCCAGAATTCCACTTATATCTCCTTTTCAGCATGTTCCATATTGCTCTTATCTGTTTTTCCCATTGTATTTTCTCTCTGGGCTTCTTCTTAGGTGTTTTCTATTGGCCTATTTTCCAATTAAAAAAAAAATTTGGTGCCTCCAGATGATACTATCTCTTTCTGCTAATAGCAAGGACAGCTTTTAGGAGAACTAATCATCTCAAGCCAATATGAATTGAGCTGAGTTGGGGGTGTGATTAAGTTTTGGTAAAACTCAACCCATGCTTGCCTAGGGCATAGCTCCCCAGGGCTTTTAATTATAAACTTGGCAGGACCTTAATTTTCCAAATCTGAAAGACTGGAGGAGATTCAATTTTTCCCTTAAGAGGTTTACAGCTTAGCTCTTTAGCTTCTTGCCTCACACAACTTCAAATGTGGCAAATGTCTTCAAGGCCTCGTCTATGTGTCTGAGACTCCTCAAGTCTCCAATTTTGTTACTTCATCTCCCCTTCTCCCCCAAAAAATCCAAATTCCTGCTGGTTTCTCTGTTTACCAGGAACAGCCTTCTGCCAGAGGTCAAGCCTGGATTTTCGACCTTGAGATGCACCCAGATTTAGTAAGTATCCCAGATAAAAAGTACCTCTAGATCAATTCACCACTCCTTCTAGGGATTTCATCCCATGTGTATCTTGCTTTTGGGCCTCCCCTCCTGGAGGGGTCTTTGTTTCCTAAGCATCAAAAGACTATAAGATATTTCACTCTTGTCAGAAGCTTTTTGCCTAGCTTTTTAATCTCCTATGAAGTTTTAGAGTTCAGCAAATTTATGGGGAAAGCTGGCCATGTATTTTGGATCCTTCTAGCCTGAAATTTTATCACTCCCGCCCACACGACCACTAAAATCTATATTTTTCCAAGAAGTAGCCCTCAGCCTGGGGCCAAGTTCTTATCCTTAGCCCATCCCCAGAATCATCAATGGCCCTTACGGGGGAAAAAAATGGCTCCTTATCATCAGCTTTCCTCTCTGAAATAGCAGTCCATGTTATCCTCATTGCCCCTGTAGCTCTTTGTCCTTTTAAAAATAAGTTTTATTAAAAAAATAAATAAATTAAAATAAAATAAAAATAAAGTTGTAAGTTTTGAAATTTATCCAGCTTTTTCTAATTGTTTTCAGCAGGAGCATTGCCTTGATGCAATCTACTACACCATGCTTAGAAATAGAAATCTACTTTAATCTCCCAACAGCCTTTCCTGCTTCCATTCTGCTCATATTGTAGGGTATTTGCCACATACAAGTTAGGTTGATGCTTTTAAATCATAAATCAGATTACATCACTTCTGTTGCACTCATAATAACATCCAAATTCCTTATTATGTCTTCAAGGCCTTATATGTTCTTGATATGATACCTCTCTGACTTCACCTCTTATTCTCTCTTTGTTCACTGTGCTCCAGCATCATAAACCTTTCTAGTACTCCTCAAGCAGGCTAATCAGAAATCTATTCTCCTCTGTTCCACCTCACCCCAGAATATAAGCTCCATGAGACTAGGGTTTTTCTCTATCTTGTTCAGCCACTTTATTCCCAGCACCTAAAATGGTGCCTGGACATATTGTAGGTGCTAAATAAATATTTGCATAATAAAGAAATGAATAAAATTGAGGTGGTCTTGGCTAAAATGTGGCTGGTATTCTAAAGTCCTACCTAATAACCTGCCTTTTGCAGCCTATGATAGCTTAGGTAATTGAGAACTGACTATATAATTTTCAAAGGACACACTTATAGGAACCCTGAAACATGTCCAAAGCAACATGCAGTTCCAAGGGTCACAGTTTGAAAACCAAATGCATCACTAAGATTCCTTCCAGTTCTAATATTTTAGCCAAAAATATCATGTTAGGGTAAAAGCATAAGCTGAATATTTCAACAAGCCTGTTCCATTGGTACATATTATTTTTTGGCAAGAAAAATATGTGTCCTTAAATGTCATAATAATTAAGAAGCTGAAGGTTAAAGGCAAGAATAACAATAGCTATGACTTACTTTGAAGTTCCAACTTATTTCCTAGTGAAACCTTTTCACTAAAGTGCCAGGCTTTGGGATCCCAATCAAAATTTGTTCTAGGCTTCTCTCTGAACAACAAAAACAAAAATCCTTCTTCAGAATGCTGTGGACTCTAGACAACTAGCTATGCTTGTGGCAATTTCATATGTGGGTAGTTTAAATTTTCGTTTGGGTTTTATAAGATATTAGGCACATGAAAGTATATAAGTTTGGTCTGTGGGTGAGAAGGAAAAAAATAAAATAAAGTTTTCCCACTGACCTATGCTCTCTTTTCCTTGAAGATGAAAAAGAACTTCGTGTTTATGTAACTTCACAAAATTAACGATTACGTAAGTTCCAAACAGCTCTGGTCCGTGAAGAACCACATTTCATCAAAAGAGGTCATTAGTAATTATTCAAACAGACCTGGTATTTTCTTCCCACCTCTACAAAAAGTATCATTTTCTTCTCTCTCTCTAGGCAGCTTCCCATCATTCCTTAAGACAAGATTTCCCTGAAGTACCAGCTTGGAAAGCATAAGGGTTATGAGGTATACCTTTGGTACCTATATCTTTTCACTGCACTGTATATCTTTCGTGATTCTCTTGACTCAAGTGGTACATGGTACATGGTTTGGTTTGCTTAAATAAAATACCATAAAAAATGAGTCATTACAAAGACAAAACTTAACTGAGATAAAACTTTAAATGAGTAATAATAACCTTAGACTCAAAAATTATTTTGAGACAATATAAATCCATGACCAGAGGGAAATTCTTTTAGGGGTGAGATAATGTAAATTTTCTCTGGTGTTATTCTTAGCTCAATGCATTAGTGTCATCAAATATTATCTTAACACCGGTCACAGGCCACAACTGATAATCTATAGCTAAGAGAAAAATTCTAGGTAATTTGAGATTTACATAAGTTCTACTTACTTTTTACAATTAACCTTGACACATTTTTAACTCCCAAGTATCTGTGTTAGATATAGGCAATTATCAAATAAAAAACCACCTGAGAATTTTTCATGACTAGTACTACTAGACTTCTAAGAGACAGAGACAATTTCTCTTCAAGGTAGGCTTTAGGATTCAGATACTGAAAATGCTTCTTACTTCTGGGATCAAAATTGAAAACACGTTTATCTCCAGATTTTTTGAGAAGCCTGATGACCAAATAAATAAAAGCTGTTAGCTCTCACCTCAGAGGCTTAGCCTATCATCAGGAGTTTCAAATGGTGGCCAATAGGCTAAATCCAACACATAAATGAGTTTTATTTGACTCACACAGTGGTTTTTAAAATTTTAATTTGTTACCAAGATTTAAAAATCAAGCAATTTTACCTTAAAAATCCAGATGTTGCCAGGCTCATGCCTGTAATTCCAGCTACTTTAGAGACCAAGGCCAGGAATTCAAAACCAGCCTGGACAAAGTAGTGAAACTTCTGTTTCTAAAAAAAAAAAAAAAGAAAAGAAAAAAGAAGAAGAAGAAATTAGCCAGATGTGGTGGCCCACACCTGCAGTATTCTAGTTACTCAGGTGGCTGAGGCAGGAAGATCACTTGAGCCTAGGAATTTGAGCTATGATCATGCCGTTGCACTCCAGTCTGGGCAACAAAGTGAGACCCCTGTCTCAAAAAAAATAATAATCATAATAATTCAAATGGCCAGCTTCTCTTGAAAAAGACCACGTAGGCTGTGCCTTGCACAGAGCATCAGCCAAAGGGTAACAGCAACCCACACTCCTTTGCTGAGACATGCACACAAGGCCTGTGCTTGTTTGCCAAGCCAGGTCTAAATGCACTAAGGGAAACGAGTGTCTTTTTCTAATTTTCACAAATGTGCTATATAGTCTAGCAATAATGCTATCCCTGGGCCCTCATTCACACAGAGCAGCAATCACCTGGAACACTTAGACAAACATGTAAGCTTGAATTTACTACACTACCTACCACTATTACTCTACTGCTTCATTGTATTATGAGACCTGTTTTTTCTGTAGACATTTGAGTTTCCAACTTTTGGTCAACATCAGAAGGAAGTGATACTTCTCATTCATCTATCTGAATATTGTAAGTTTAAATTCGTTTTGCAGAGGTAGGTTGTTCAGCTCCCGATACCAACACAAACTTTTAGCAATTAGGCTTTACAGTTAGATAGACCTGGATAGCTGTCTAACATTGGGAAGTTATGGGACCTGTCTGTGTATCAATTACATTACCTACTTTATAGTTTATAGTACAGATTAAATGACATGACATGTAACATAGTGCTTAGTGTATACAGGGTATTCAAAAATATGATTTCATGTTAATTGCTGAAATAACACTATCTCTTTAATCCTGAAGTAAAAACTTCGTCAATTATTTCTGGAACCATGAATATTTATTCAAACTTATTAGACTATAAGCTGCAAGAAGGCAGGAACCATGTCTACCTTTCATTAGTTTCTCCCCAACACTGACACATAGTAGGAACTTTAAACTTGTTAGTAGAATAAATGAATGAACAAAAATTACTTTCCAAGCTGCATTGAGAATTGGGAAAAGAACAAGATCCTTCTCCCTCCCCAGTTCAGGCATACTTTTCCAACACGAATTAGAGAACACAACTAAAATAAGAGTCTATGCCAGAGACTAATGAAAAAAGCACCTGAACGGTGTAAATAAGATTAAATATTTGCTTTGAGTTGACATAGATTTCCTGGGCAATTAACCAGCACAGCATCCACAATACATTAAATCCCAAAACAGAGAAGGCCCAATCATCCTCACCACCAAATAGATGCATAAAAAAGCTATTAATGTGGAAATCCCAATCATATGGATTTGATCTTTATACATTATATGGATGTATCAAATTATCATATGTACCCCAAAATATGTTCATCTATTATGTATCAATAAAAAAATTATTTAATCTATTAATGGAAGCACTAACTCAAGGCATGTGCTCCAGAAACCCAATAAGAAAGAGCTGCAGATTGTCATTTTTCAAGTGACCCCAGGGAGAATTTTAGGGTGATAGATGACTGGAAGATTTATTTAAAGGTAGGAATTTTTAGAAACTAGGGATGTTCCACAGGTAGTCAATAAAAGAATGGACCAAGGGCAGAGTTCAATGGCTCTGTGACATTATCTCCTCTTAAAAAATAAAAAAAATAAAAATAAAAAAAAACACTGGTACACCCGGAAGACTACAGTTACCCAATTGTCCTCTGTCAATAGAAATACGCTAAGACCTTGGCAGGGTTTTCACAATGGAGCAAACAAGGTAGTTGACACCCTCCAGCTAGCCAACTTGAATCTAAAATGTAAAGGCAAGTGAGATTTGTTCTTCCTAACCCTTTCCTTATGACAGCGTATCAGTCTCATTCACCATGCCACTAACTTTCCTTTGAAAACATGCAAGACTGGTACAGTATACTTTAGTGATCCAGGTTCCTCCTTTTTATATTAGTACAACTGGAAAATGTGATGCTACCTCTATGTGTGTAATGTAGCACAAAGGTATGCTCACTGAGGCATACAGCCAGAATGTGTCAGTTCAGAGGAGGAAAAAACCTCTCATCCCTGGCAAAATATTTTACACTAAAAACTATAGCTATTTCCAATGTAAGACTTACTAAGTGATATACCCAAGGGGAAAGTGGTTTCATGTTGCAATAAATACCTTATTGCACAGGGTCTGGTTTGATCTACCCTCTTTTTAAAGGATAATGAATTTTTTTAGCTGTTCAAAATCTAAGCAATTTGTGATCATATATTCCCTAATGTAGAAGGTTCCATTGGCTTCACTTTAATCACCTAGTCTTATGTTGTTGAAAAAAAAAGTATTAGATGCTGTTACTTTGAAAAATAAATGCTTTGTTTTTAAAGAAACAAAGAGATTTTTCTATTTCTACCAGTGAAAAGGCTATGAGCAGAGCTGCCATCCGTTGACTCTTGTTATTTGAGTAGGTGCCGGTAAAGGGCCAGGTGGTGTTTATGCAGATGACTGAGCAAGTTACAATGTGTTCTTCCTTTTGGATAAAACATTAGTGTATCAGATGTGACAAATCAGATGTTCATCTTCCGCACTTCTGCATTATTTTACATTGAGAATTAGATGATGTGCTAGTTTAGCTTTTTGCTTTTGTTTTTTTCTTGAGAATAAGTTCATAAATAAAGTTCTCTCTATGCTCTGCATAATCATAGTCTCACAGAATAGCTAACTGGCTAGTTAACATGATAATTACACCTATACCTGTCTTGCATTGTACAAGAGAAAAAGCACGTGTACCAGGGTAACCAAAAACACACCATTCATATACTGTAATAACTATTTAGCATATTATCCAGTCCTGTGCTCTTGTTGTCAAGGGAAAACACGGTCTTCTCATAAACATCTTGAGATGAAGTACCTGATGCTCCATTGTCCAACCAGGAAATTAGCATTTGCTGAGTACCAAAATGCAAGGCTCAAAACAAACTTCTACTTCCAATCCAAAAGTATGCCTTACATAAATTGTATAATATTTTTAAATCAGACTTTAAGAGAGTCCCAAAATAATGTTAAAATATCCCAATAACATTTCCACCTGTACAGAATCTGCAGGAGCCTTGCACCCACGTAGCATTGTAATA
This sequence comes from Eulemur rufifrons, assembly GCF_041146395.1. NCBI lineage: Eukaryota > Metazoa > Chordata > Mammalia > Primates > Lemuridae > Eulemur > Eulemur rufifrons. The sequence continues at coordinate 71,513,795 of NC_090990.1, forward strand.
CTTTCAGCCCACTCTGACTCCTGTGGCTACTCTCCACAGCACTACAATTTTTTCCAAGAAAAGACAGTCAGATGATCCCCATAAACACAGATTTCCCATAAGAACAATTGAAATGTATGCTGTTTTGTGTATTTGGTATCGATATTTTATTTTATTTTACTTTTCAGAGACAGGGTCTTGCTATGTTGCCCAGGCTGGAGTGCAGTGGCTATTTACAGATGTAATCACAGCACAGTGCAGCCTCAGACTCCATAGTAGCTGGGAGTATAGGCGTGCGCACTGCACCCAGCTTGCTATCTTCATTTCGAATGCTCCCGTAATGAATAAGAAGAGCATTCTGTCACTAGTGAGAAACTAATAGAGTAATAGCAAGAGAATAGCTTAAAGGCTCCTAAAAGTTCTATTAATGCTCTTAATTCATGCATTCATTCAACAAACATTTATTGAGTTTCTATCATACACAGTCCAAGATAAAACCTTTTCCACCACGGAACAATGAGGGAGGAGATATAAATGCCATGAGAGAAATATAAGTATACAAATGTGAAATTTCGGAGGGTAGATAGAATCACAGAAGACCCTATAAAAAAGATAGCATTTTTACTGAGCCCTGGAGAATGGAGAGGCAGGAAGATGTGAAGAATGGGTGGGAAAAAAGTGTGATATGAAGCAAGAGTAGTAATTTCAGACCTCTTAAGTGATGCATTATTACTGTATGGCCAATAATAATAATAATTGTATTATTTAATAATAGTGATTAATATATTCCAATGTATTTTATCAAATATATTTAATATATTTTATTATTAAAATTTTAATGTTACATTTTGATACATTTAATATATTTTATTTACTAATGAATATTGATATAATTATTGGTAATAATAATTAATAGATCTTGGTGATTATACATATCATAATAGCTCACGTTTAGAAAGCACTTTGTGCATGCACTATTCTAAGCTACAAAGCAACTCCTTCAGCTCTCACAGCACTCATGTTGGAATTCCCATTTTACAAATAAAAAGCTGAAAGAGATTAAATGACCTGCCCAAAGTCACATGGCAAGATTTTGGGAGGGCTGAGTTTCAGCCAAAGCAGTCTGACTCCAGAGCCCCCGCTTACGACGATGCTCTTCTACTAACACATTAAAGGCTATAGGATCAAATGAGATAAATTACAAATGTAGAATGTCATATTGTTCAGTCGTTTTTTACTTCTCTCCTTCATCCCCCATCCCCTGCCACATAATCAGCTTGAAAGTCCTGTCTCTTCCCCCTCCCGACTGTCTCGAATCCACGCTCACTCTTCCTTTCCACTGCCACCGACTGTAGGCCCTCCTCATCTCCTCTCAGATTTATTACTGCAGCCTCCCTTTTCCAATTCATTCTCTATACCAGCAGTTATGCAGTATCATAAACATCTGTGGAGCGTGCTATAAATAGTTTGCTCCTGGTCACCATTAAAGTTACAAAGTTTGTAAAAGACTTTACCAGTGAAGGACTTGAGTGAAATGATATAATCCACCTATGGTCACACAGCTACTAAGGCAAAATGGCTGGATTTAAACCCAGCTCTGATGCCCAAATCACTACTCTATCCACAAGACCACTCTGCTATTGTTTTTTGAACTTCAACTGTGAATTCAACATTGACATAGACACATTACATACATTAAATTTAATTGCAACAGAGCCTCCATGGAAGTTCTTTCTATAACATCTTCTTTATGCCTTCCTTACAGCAGTTTTACAAATATGATTTACATATAGTTTTTATCCATGTACAGTTGTATTTTCCCCTATTCTCTACAATATTAGTACCCTTAAGATAGGAAGGATAATATTCACCTTGATATCCCCTCAGGACTTAGAAAAGTGCCTTACACGTGCCAGTCATTCAACAAATGATTCTTAAATAAGTAAGCCCATGGTGGCCTTGGATAATTCAGAAGCTGTTTCTGAATCACCATCATGAACACCACTCGATATTACAATGTTGATAATATTAGTGAGAAAATAGAGAATATTGGACTAACTGCCTTAGGTTATTGTATTCATTTTCTATTGCTGAATAACAAATTGCCACAATATTGGCTGCTTAAAATCACCTACATTTATTAATCTCACAGTTTCCATGGGCAGGAGTCCAGGCATGGCTTAGCTGTATCCTCTGCTCAGATCTCACAAGGTTGCTACAATCTAGGTGTCAGCCATGCTGTGTCCCTTTCTGTAGCTCACATGGCTGTTGGCAGAATTCAGTTCCTTGCTGTTGTGGGGCTGAGGTCCCCACTTCCTTGCTGACTGTAAGCTGAAGGCCATTTTAGCTCCTAGAAGCCCTGCAGTTCCTTGCCCATGGCCCTCTCACACATGACAGTTTCCTTCTTTAAGGCCAGCGTAAGAGTCTGCTAAAACTGAGTCCTATATAATTGAGGGAGTAATTATGCCAACACCTTTGCTATACAATATAACCTAGTGAAGAGAGTGACTAGCTCATCATGTTCACAGGTCCCACCTGTGCTCAAGAGGCAGGGATTATATAGGGTGTATACACCAAGGAATCTTGAGGATTGCATTAGAATTCTACCTAGCACTGTGTGTTCCCCAGAAGCAGATCTGGGGACAAGAATTCATGTGAAAGTTATTTATTAAGAAGTTTTCCAAGAGAAAATCTGTAAAGAAATGGAGAAGTGGGCAGGAAAAACAAAGAAGCCAAGCAAGATGCCAATATTCAGCAAGTTTTCAATTCTACCAGGAAACTCAATAGACAGTTTAAGTTACATCTAGGAGTTATCCATACCATGGGTAAGGAAACTGAAATATTACATTCCTGTCCCTATCAGCCATTGGCATCAGGGCTTATATCCATGGGATATAAATTCCTAGACTTTTCAGGCACACACTAGCAAACTGACACCCACAGCCTAAGGTCAACTTTCTCACAGAGCAATGCTGGCCGTCAGGAGTGAGAACTTCTAGGAGTCAATATGAATAAAAATAGTAAAGCAATTTAAGAAAATAATGGTGGGGCATTGACATTATCTGCTAAATAAACTTTTTGTAAAAGTTTTTAAATATCACAGTGAAAATTACATGACTTTGTTGTAAAAAATACACAAGTATAATTAATTATTTAATAAATATGCAGACTTCTGGTTTTGGCAATATAGCAGACTGAATTAATACAGCCCCCGCCACCCCCCCACACACACACTATAGTCATATAGAAATGCTGAATAAATTAACTGGCAGCCACTGAGTGAGAAAAGATCTGGAAAGGAGGAAGCTGAAAGAAAATTTTTTTAATTTCTGTATGAAGTCTTACCCTCAATCTGAATATGCATGAAATCTATTAAAATAAGTATAGAAAAAGCTTTGAGGACTGAACTACAATGTAGACCACAAATGGAAGTTATACAAGCTGTGAAAACCAGAACAGTCCTGTAAAGTCTTTGAAAACTAAACTGACATAGGAACTAAGCCCACAGAAACCAGGTTAGAACTTGCCATCTAAATCCAAGAGGGTTACTGCCTTCTTTTAAAAAAGAAAAAAGCCACACTCCAGAAGGATTTAACAGAACTCAGAATCTCATAACACAGTATTCAAAATAGCCTACATACATTTCAAAATTACTTGACATAAGAAGAATTTTAAAAATCTAAACAACAGAAGGGAAAGGGCAATCAATAGACATGAACATTGAGATGACCCAAATGTGGAAATTATCAGAAAAAAAGAGTTACAGCAGCTATTATAACTATGCCATGTGAAGTAAAGGCAAACAATCTAGAAACAAACAGAATGATAGACATTCTCAGCAAAGAAATAGAAGCGACAGAATAAGAACTAAATAAAAATTCTAGAACTGAACACCAGATACGGTGGCTCACACCTGTAATCCTAGGACTTTGGGAGGTTGACGTGGGAGGATTGCTTGAGGCCAGGAGTTTGAAAGCAGCCTGAGCAACAGCGAGACCCCATCTCTACAAAACATGGAAAAATTAGCCAGGCATGGTGGCTCATGCCTGTAGTCCCAGCTACTCAGGAGGCTGAGGCAGGAGGATTGCTTGAACTCAGGAGGTTGAGGTTTCAGTGAGCTATGATGATGCCACTGCACTCTAGCCTGGGCAATAGAGCAGACCCTGTCTCAAAAAAAAAAAAAAAAAAAAAATTCTAGAACTGAAAAATACCATAACAGAAATTTAAAAATTCACCAGATGGATTCAATAGCAGAATGGAGATGAAAGAAGAAAGAGTCATCAAACTTGATGATTGACCAGTAGAAATTATCCAATCTGAGCAAAAGAGAGGGGGAAAGGTCAAAAAAAAAAAAAAATGAAGAGAGCCTCAGAGACCAGTGAAACAATATTAAAGGTCTAACATTTATCACACTGGAGTTACAGAAAGAAATAAAAAAGAGATTAGTACAGAAAACATTTCAAGAAATAATAGTTGAAAACTTCCTAAATTAGGTGAAAGGCATAAATTTACAGATCCAAAGAATCTCAGCAAATCACAAACAGGATAAACTTACAGAAAACTACACCTGATATATCATAACCAAAGATAAAGTTTTAAAATCTTGAAAGTAGCTAGGAAAAAATTACATCACATATGGAGGAGGGAGAATTTTAATTGCTGAAGTTTTGTTATCAGAAACTATGGAGTCCAGAAGACAGTGGAATATTTTTTAAAGTGCTGGAGGAAAAGAACCATCAACCTAATATGAAATCAAAAATTTCATCAGAATTAAGGCAAAGCAAGAACATTCTTAGATGAAGGAAAACTAAGAAAATGTGCTGCCACCAGATGTGCTTTCAATGAAATGATAAACAAAGGTCTTCAAGTGGAAGGAAAGCAAAAATAGAAGAAAACTTGGAAGGTCAATAATAATGAAAGAACAATAGAAATTGCAAATATCTAAGTAAATAAAGTAGACTATTATCTGCCTCTTAAGTATGTTATAGGAAGTGTGATTGCTGAAAGCAAAAATTATAATACTGTTTCAGTGTAGGTAGATGTGATACATATGACAACTGCATCAAAAATGGGGGAGGGTAAAGGGTCCCATGGTCTCTTTATTTATTTATTTATTTTTGAGACAGAGTCTCACTCTGTTGCCAGGGCTAGCGTGAGTGCCGTGGTGTCAGCCTAGCTCACAGCAACCTCAAACTCCTGGGCTCAAGCAATCCTCCTGCCTCAGCCTCCCAAGTAGCTGGGACTACAGGCGTGAGCCACCACACCCAGCTAATTTTTTCTTTCTATTTTTAATTGACTGGATAATTTTTTTTCTATTTTTTAGTACAGACGGGGTCTCGCGCTTGCTCAAACTGGTCTGGAACTCCTGAGCTCAAATGATCCACCCGCCTCAGCCTCCCAGAATGCTAGGATTAGAGGCATGAGCCACTGCGCCCAGCCAATGGTCTCTTTATTTTACCTGAAGTGGTAAAATATTAATTCTAAGTAGATTGTGTAAAGTTTGATATGTATAGTAAGCCCTCAGGGAACTACTAAAAGAAAAATTATACCAAGGGATATACTAAAGAAAACTACAGGTAAATGAGAATGGAAGTCTTCTAAATGTTCAAATAAATTGAAAGAAGTCAAGAAATGAAAAACAAGGTATGAAAAACAAAAGGAATGAACAGAAAATTAATAAAATAGTACATCTAAATCCAACCATATCAATAATTACACTAAATGTCAATGATGTAAACATATCAATTAAATGATAGAGATTATAAGACTGGACTTGAAAAAGAAAAACTCAACTACATGCTGTCTAAAAAAAATCTACTTAAACTAATGGCAAAAAAAAAAAAGGCTGAAAATAACAGAATGAAACAGGATATACCAGGTACATACTAATAAAAGAAATGCTGTCGTGGATATATTAATATCAGACAAAGTTAGAACAAGGAAATTATAGTTGGTGACTTCAACACTCCTCTCCTAGTCATCAACAGAATAAACAGACAGAAAAGCCACAGATTTAGGAAGCTTGAATGCTATAAACTAACATCTATAATTGACATTTATAGAACACTCCACCCAACACAATAGAATACACATTCTTTGAAAATGCTTTTGAAATACTCAGTAAGATAGATCACAGTCTTAAATTTAAAAAAATTAAACTTATTCAAACTATGTTCTGTTACCACAATAGAATTAAACGAGAAAACAATGAGAGAAAGATATATAGAAGATTCCCCCAAATACTTGAAAATGAAACAACACACTACTAAATGATCCTGGGTCTCAAAAGAAATTAGAAAATGAATTGAAAGAAAATGAAAATACAACATATCAAAATTTGTGGTAGGGCCGGGCGCGGTGGCTCACGCCTGTAATCCTAGCACTCTGGGAGGCTGAGGCGGGTGGATCCCTCAAGGTCAGGAGTTCGAGACCAGCCTGATCAAGAGTGAGACCCTGTCTCTACTAAAAATAGAAAGAAATTATCTGGCCACCTAAAATATATAGAGAAAAAATTAGCCGGGCATGGTGGCACATGCCTGTAGTCCCAGCTACTCGGGAGGCTGAGGCAGGAGGATGGCTTAAGCCCAGGAGTTTGAGGTTGCTGTGAGCTAGGCTGACGCCACGGCACTCACACTAGCCCGGGCAACAAAGCGAGACTCTGTCTCAAAAAAAAAAACAAAACAAACAAACAAACAAAAATGTGTGGTAAATAGCCAAAACAGTGTTTAGAGGGAAATTTATGATATTAAATGCAGATATCAGAAAAGAAGAAAGGTCTCAAATCAATACTCTAAGCATCCAACTTAAGAAACTAGAAAAAAAGACCAAAATACAACCAAAGAAAGCAGAAGGAAGGAAATTATAAAGAGAGCAAAATCAATCAAATTGAGAACAGAAAAACAAAAGAGAAAATCAATGAAACCAAAAGTTGTTTCTTAAAAAAAAAAAAACAAACATAAAACTCTAGATAGATTGATCAAGAAAAAGAGAGAAGATACAAATTACCAACATCAAGAATGAAACGGGATATTACCGCAAAACTCACAGACATTAAAAGGATAATGAGGGAATACTACAAAAAACTCTATGCCTGTATATTTGACAACCTAGATGAAATGAATCAATTCTTTGAAAGACACTACCAAAACTCTCTCAAAATAGAAATAGATAACTTAATAGTTCTATGAATATATTTATTAAATAAATTCATAGCTGAAAGATTTCCAATAAAACAAACTCCAGAACCAAATGGTTCCACAAGTGAATTCTACCAAATATTTAAGAAAACATTAGCACCATTTCCAGAAAATAGAAAAGAATACTTCCCAACTCATTTTATGAAACCAGTACTACCCTGACCCCTAAACCAGACAAAGGCAATACAAGACAAGAAAACCACAGAACAATAACCCTTATGAACATGGATGCAAAAATACATGACAAAATATTAACAAGTCAAATTCCATCAATATATAGAAATAATAATACAACTAAGTGGAGTTTATCCTGGAAATTCAAGGCTGATTTACCATTTGAAAAATAATCAATGTAATCCACCATATTGCAGACTAAACAAGAAAAGCCACATGATCATATCAACAGATGCAGGAAAAGCATGTGAGAAAATTCAATACTCATTCATGATTTTAAAAGAAAAAAAAAAAAACCTCTTAGCAGACTAGGAATAGAATGGATCTTCCTCAATCTGATAAAGAACATACACAAAAAACCTACAATTAACATCATATTAATGGTGAGTGCCTAAATGCTTTCCTCCTCAGACTGGGAAATAAGCAAGAATGTCCATTCTCACCACTTCTATTCAATATTGTTTCGGAAGTCCTAACAAGTGCAAGAAGACAAGATAAAGATATAGAAGGCTTTCAGATTAGAGAAGAAGAAATAAAACTATCCCTACTTAAGATAACATGTTTATCTACATAGAAAATCCCAAAGAATCTACAAAAAGCTCCAAAAGCTAACAAAGTACATTTAGCAAGGTCACAGGATACAAGGTCAACATTTTAAAAGTCAATCATTTTTCTATACACTAGCAATGAAAAATTGAAATTTAAAAATAGTACCATTTAGAATAGTCCCCTGAAAAATAAAATACATTAGCAGATCTATATGCTAAAAACTACAAAGCACTCATGAAAGAAGTCAAAGAAGGCCTAAGGAAATGGAGAGACTCTCCATGTTCATGTATTAGAAGAGTCGATGTACTTAAGATGTCAATTTTCCCCAAAAATGATCTAGATTTAACACAACAGGAATCAAAATCCCAGAAAGATATGTTGTGAATATAAACAAACAAATTCTAATATTTATATGGAAAAGTAAAGAAACGACAACAGTCAAAACAATTTTGAAAAAGACAAATCTGGAGACCTCACATTACCCAATTTAAGATATACTACAAAGCCATAGCAATCAAGACATTGGTGAAAGATGAAAAGATAGACACATAGATCAATGAAACATTATAGAAAATTCATAAATATATCCACATAAATATGATTGATTTTTAATAAAGGATGGTCTTTTCAACAATAGCACTTGAACAACTGGATATTCATATGCAAAAAATGAACTTCAACCTATACATAATGCCACATACAAATATTAGCTCAAAATAAATCAGAGGTTAAATGTAAAATAGAAAAGTAAAAAACTCAGAAAAAAGGAAAAAATTCTCATGACCTTGAGTTAATCAAAGAGTTCTTGGACACCAAGAGATCAATCCATTAAAAAAAAACTCATAAGTTGAACATCATCAAAATTAAAATATATTGTTCTATAAAGGAAATCATAAAGAGAATGACAAGACAAATCATAGACTGGGGAAAAATATTTGCAAATCATATATCTGACAAAGAATTTGTTCCCACAATAAATAACTCAGCAATATGAAAACAATCAATGGGGGAAAAGTACAGATATTCCACCAAAGAAAACATACGAATGTCAAATAAACACATGAAAAAAATTTAACATCATTAGACATTATGGAAATACAAATTAAAACCACAATGAGATACTGTTACACATTTATTGAATGGCTTAAAAATTTTTTTTAAACCAAAACAACAATATCAAGTGCTGATGAGGATGCAGAGCAACAAGCACTCTCATACATTGCTGATAGGAATGCAAGATGTTACAGCCATCTTGGAAAACAGTTTGGCAGTTTCTTATAAAATTAAACCTATACTTACCATATGGCCCACCTATTCCACTTCCAAGTATTCATCCTAGAGAAATGAAAACTTATGTTCACACAAAACTCCTTCTTACATGAATGTTTCTAGCAACATAGTTACCAGACTCAGAAGGCGCTGTCTTGCCTAAGGTTATGTTTCCTCCATAGGGAAAGTCTACACCAGTGACTAGCCAAGGTGGGGGTCCTGTCCAAAGACTTGGCTCCCTTATTGTAAGACAGACAACTTTGCACAGGCATCCCAGCCATAGGACTCTCTGTAGATCAGCTGAAATATCTGTTGTGACTGAATCACCGTTCAACTCTTCCCTTTATGCAGTTCTGCTTCCCTCACCCTTCACAGGCATGTGTCCCAAAACATCTCACAAAAAAAAATTTCACATACAAATCTCAGAGCCTGTTTGCTGAGGGACCTAACATATGACATAATAAAATTACGTTTACTTCTAGAGAGGGAAAGAAGAGAATGGGATTTGGGGCAAGAATACGGAAAAGCTTAATATTAGTGTCTGATATTTTTTATTTTTTGCATTTTTGAAATATTTTATAATTTTTATGATATATGCATGCCTTCAGCAGACACTGTGATCTTTATTATGGTAATTCAAGCCAAATATCTCTGCTAGTTATGTAGTAATTTCTGGATAATTCATAAACTATAATGTAGGTAATAATCTGGCCCAGGGGAAAAAATCCATCAAATATGAAAACACCAGGTGAAATCATCTATTGTACTCAGATATTTTTTTCTCTGAAAGTCACTTGTAAAAAATATATCTTTAAGGTTGAGGGGAAAAAAATTTAATTCTACAACAAAAACAGATGAAAAAAATAATATTCTCTGTTTTCACAAGACCAAAAAGATAAAGATTTTTCTAATATAAGAGTTTCTTTTCATTGCGTTTTTTGTTGTTGTTGTTGTTGTTGTTTTTAGAGATGAGGTCTTCCTCTATAACCCAGGCTGGAATGCAGTGGGCCGATCATAGCTCACTCCAACCTCCAACTCCTGGGCTCATGCGATCCTCCTGCCTCAGCCTCCCTAGTAACTGGGATTACAGGCACATGCTACCTTGCCTGGCTTCACTGGTTTTTTACAGCAATTTAAAAGAACAGTATCAAAAAGAAGTTTATATTGCATTACCTATATATTATTTCATGTTATAGATAAAATGTGTTTGGTTATGAATCTCCATGTTGCATGGCCACAACATGAAAATGAGCCTTATTTTTACTCTTTTGAATACTTTAAATATCAGAACTTCAGACCATCCAAATTACAGAATAGCAATTCAAGAAACTGGTTAGGAAAAGTGCTATCTCACAACCTTACAGAATTTGAAGACACTGTTGGCCATGTGACCCATGAGGGGACAAATCCACCCTCTGCCTCTGTGCCCTACTCACAGCTTCCAAAACCAGCTGAGGACACTTGAAAAAGCCTGCATGGAGAGAAAATTCTTTTTCTCTTTCTGATGTGTGTGCTCACATACACAAACACACACATACACGATGCTTCAAGTTCACAAGCCTGCAGCAGAATGGATCGGGAGAAGGAGGATGATCCCTAAAAGGCTAATATAAAAGATATTACAAAAAAATAAAAGAAACCCTGCCCACAAGGACTGAACTTCCAGGAGTGCAGATAGAGTGAAGGACAGATTAACCAAAATTCTGTGTTTGCAGAATAGATTAAACATCAAAAAGAAAAGAAGAGATCCACAAAAAATTCTCCTTACAGTAAGACTTTTTGTTTAGTTCTTATTTTTAATGCTTTCCCACAGAGAATAGAATATGAAACCAAGGAGCCCAATCTTAACTCAGAGAGAGAACATTAAAGGGCATAAGAAAGAGAATTGAAGAGTTATTCAATGGACAAAAGATTGAAGAGCTTTGGTGGGTTTTCTTTTTATTTCTGGAGGACGACTTAAACTATAGGAGCCTGAGGGAAAGAGTAAAAAGTCTTGGATAAAGGCTAAGTCTGGTAAGAAAGACTCGGGCTAGAAAAGAGGAATGGCTCTGTAGTGGCAGCCAGAGGCAGTTTCAAGGGTTGCCATCTGCTTCCTAGGATTGGAGCTATTTCAGCAATTGTTTCCAAGCCTACGTTCAAAAACCAAGGCAATGTCACCAGACAAGATTTGGCTTATCCCAGGAAACCAGAACATTTGGGTCTGCCAATACTGGGTAAATGACCACCATGTAAAGCACACTCTGTCCAGATCTGCATGTCTTACTAAGGAAACAAAGGCTAATTCTTTTGCTTTCAAGGAGTTTCTTATCTTACATAGGAGAAAAAATATCTATATGGGATAACATATGATTTTTTAAAAACCATAAATTTATGTCTACAATTCACTACTGTTGTATAACATGTAAAAACTAAGTACTTGAGGGAATAGGAGAAAGCAAGAATGAAGAGTGATTCTGGTCAGAATCAGTTTAAGAACAATAGGTTAATATTAGGTTATTAAGTATGGAATATCCAATTTCCTTAAGTACTAAGTTTGACAGTTGATATCGCTGATATTTCACATTGACATTTTTTGTTTTATTTTTATTGTGAAGGTACATCCTCAGTCTTTCAAACACTCATTTTGGCTTGTGATTGTCTTTCAAATTTTTTTTAGAGCAATTTTTTGTGAAACCATGGATAAGTCAAAAATTTGTGTTATTTTTAAATATGAGTCCTGTCGTGGAACCAATGCAGGCAGACAGCTTGAAATTTTTTATAATTTTTTTATTTCAGCATATTACAGGGGTACAAATGTTTAAGTTACCTGTGTTGCCTTTGCCCCACCTGAGTCAGAGCTTCAAGCATGTCCATCCCCCAGACAGTGCGCACCACACCCACTAGGTGTCAATATATCCATCCCCTCCTCCCTGCTCCCTCGTGCCCGACACCCAATGAATGTTACTACTATATGTGTACATAAGTGTTGTTCAATTAATATCAATTTGATGGTGAGTACCTGTGGTGCTTGTTTTTCCATTCTTGTGATACTTCACTTAGTAGAATGGGCTCCAGCTCTATCCAGGATAATACAAGAGTTGCTAGATCACCACTGTTTTTTTGTGGCTGAGTAGAACTCCATGGTATACATATACCACATTTTATTAATCCACTCATGTATTGATGGGCACTTGGGTTGTTTCCACATCTTTACAATTGTGAATTGTACTGCCATAAACATTCTAGTGCAGATGTCTTTTTTATAGAATGTCTTTTTTTCCTTTGGGTAGATGCCCAGTAATGGGATTGCTGGACCAACAAAGTGTTTTGTAAGGATGTGACTAATGAACACACAGTACATTGGTGGTTTGAGAAGTTCAGTTCTGGTGATTTTAATCTTGAAAATGAGCCATGTGGGTGACTGAGGCCAAGGTGGATAATGATGAGCTGAAAGCTGTAGTGGAAGTGAATCCATCTCAACCTACATGTGAATTAGCAGCAAGGTTTGGCGTTACTATTCCAATAATATTGGACCATTTGAAACAAATGGGGAAGGTAAAGAAGCTGGATAGATGGTTACCGCATGAATTAAACAAGCATCAGAAATTGTCTCAATGCTTGCCTTTCTTCGCTGTCACGACATAAAGACAAACCATTTCTATACTGTATTGTTAAGTGTGATGAAAAATAAATTCTTTTTGACAATCACAAGTGTTTGGCACAATGGTTGGATAAAGACGAAGTGCCAAAACACAGTCCAAAACCAAATTTTCATCAAAAAAAACCTAATAATTGTAATTGATTTTTGTGTATTGATATTGTATATTGCAAGCTTACTGAACTCATTTATTAATTCTAGGAGGTATTTTTGTAAATTTTATGTAGACAATCATTACATTTACAAATGCAATTTTCTTTCTTTTCAAAAAAACAAAAACTAATGATGTCTGTTTGGTGGTCCAGCACTGGTATTATCCACTACAGCTTCATAAAACCTGGTCAATCAATTATAACAGATGTCTACTGCAACCAAGTGGACAAAATGATGAGGATGCTTGTGATTACGCAGCCGAGATTGGTCCAGAGACATAGAGACAAGCCAATGCTTTTGCAAGACAACATGTTGCAAAAAACTACATTGCTCAAACTACAGAAGCTGGACTTAGAAACTCTGTCATCCACCATAGTCACCAGACCTTGTACCAACTGACTGTCACTTCTTCCAGGCTTTGGACCATTTCTTGCAAGGAAAAATATTCCATTCTCAACAAGCGGTGGAAAACGCCTTTCACTAGTTCATCGCCACTCGCTCTTCAGGCTTCTTTGCTGCTGGCATAAGCAAGTCACTGTTAAGATGGCAAAACTGTGTCAATAGTTTAGGCATATACTTTGATTAATTGTACTGGCTCTTGTTTGAGATATAATGAACTACACTTTTGATTTGAAATTGGACGTTTTATATCTAATGACCTAAATATTTCCCAGAGGTGGTAAGTTTTACACATTTATCTTGAAAGTGGTAGGTGCTATGGTTCCATGGAAAAGAATAAGAGGAAGATATAATAGACAAAAATATTGTTACCTTCTAGAGTTTCAAGGCAGAAATTAGAAGAATGTGCTTGAGATTTGCCCTGCTGAAGCATTTACTAAGATGTATCTCCCCCCCAAAAAAGCAGTTAAAATGGAAGTCAGAAGTTTAGCATGTATGATCAGTTTCCATTTGGTAAATGAATAAAATAATTAATTGAAAGGGGCATGATTGCAGCTTCAGGTGGGATTGAGGAGAATGGTTAAAACTGTTAGGAACTATGAAAAATCTGAGATTTTGGCTTATTTGCAAGCTGCCAAATTAGCCTGCAAAAGTCATGAAATCCTGCACCAGAGGAAAAGGACCTAATTACTTAGGGCACAGCAGCCACAGAAGCATCACTTTTGCTTCATTTACACTTACCTTCCAAGTGCCATGGGGGAGATACAGAAGTGCCCAGGTGTATCCCACACATGCAGTAGGTTTGCATCCCAACTGAGGAATACTGAACATATGAAACCTAAATCTTTTATAATGGGAAGTAAGCAAACCTGTTTGACCTTCGCTCCAGAGGAAGAAAGTATTTTATTATAATGAACAGTAAACAAACTTGCATCCTTGAAAAGATTACCCAGAACAAAATGACAGCTAGTGTTTCTGTTCACAAGATAGAAAAAAAAAATACAGAAGTCCTATGGAGAATTGTTTCCCAACAAGTGGAAGACATAAAGGTCCACAGAATGAGTGCATGGGAAAATAAGAATTAAAAGATGAAGGAATATAAAAAAATAGAAATGAGGGGGAAATAATTTAGCTTTTTGCAGAAGAAACGGCAAAAATGTATTGTGACCTGCAGGTCCGAACATTTGGAAAAAGGGCTGTAAAAAAAGAAGTAGATTAGAAAAAAATCAAGCAAAACTATTCTGTATTAGTTTTCTGTGGCCGAATAATAAAATTACCTCCAAAACTTAGTGGTTTAAAAACAATAAATATGTATTATCTCACATGTTTTCATGGGTCAGGAATCTGTGAGTGGCTTACCTGGGTAGCTCAGGATCTCTCATGAGGTTGCTTGCAGTCTAAATGTTGGCTGGAACCACAGTCACCTGAAGGCTTGACTTAGACTGGAAGATCCACCTTCAAGCTGATCATTCATTCACACAACTGACAAGTTGGTGCTGGGTGCTGTCAGGAAGTTTTAGTTGCTCACCATGTAGACTTCTCCATAGGGCTGCATGAGACTCCTCATGACATGCAAGCTGGCTTCTCCCAGAGCAAGAGATCCAAAAAGAGAGATCAAGGAAGAAGCCACGATGCCTTTTATGATCTAGTCTCAGAAGACATACTTTCACTCATGCTATATTCTATTCATTATAAGCAAGTCACTAAGTCCAGCTCATACTCAAGAGAAGGAGAATTAAGCTCCACATATTAAAAGATAGGATGTCAATGACTTTATGGACATTATTGTAAAACTACCACACATTCCAAGTTGAAGCATCCGGCACGGTGATGGAGAATATTGTCAATGAGCAATAAGTGATATCACTATTAGGGAGACTGTAGTTGAAAAAGGAGATAAATCATAGAGTAGCATGGGGGGATATGATACAATATACCCAAGTTGCAAATTTTCTATGCAGGCATACCTCGGACATACTGCAGGTACAGTTCCAGACCACTGCAATAAAGTCAATAGCACAATAAAGTGAGTCACAAAAATTTTTTCGTTTCCCTGTGCATATAAAAGTTATGTTTACACTATACTGTAGGCTATTAAGTGTGCAGTAGCATTATGTTTAAAGAAATAATGTACATACCTTAATTTAAATACTTTATTGCTAAAAAATGGTAGGGATTGAGCCTTCAGCAAGTTGTAATTTTTTTGCTAAGAGTCTTGCCTCAATGTTGATGGCTGCTGACTGATCAGGAGGGTGGTTTCTGAAGGTTGGGGTGGCTGTGGCAATTTCTGAAAATAAGACAACAATGAAGTTTGCCACACCAATTAACTCTTCCTTTCATGAAAGATTTCATGCGATGCTGTTTGATAGCATTTTACTTACAGTAGAACTTCTCTCAAAATTGAAATCAATCCTCTCAAATCCTGATACTACTTTATTATCTAAGTTTATAAAATATTCTAAATCCTTTGTTGTCATTTCAACAATGTTCACAGCATCTTCACCAGGAGTAGTTTCCATCGCAAGAAATCAGCTTCTTTGCTCATTCATAAGAAGCAACTCCTCATCTGTTTA
This sequence comes from Eulemur rufifrons, assembly GCF_041146395.1. Classification (NCBI taxonomy): domain Eukaryota; kingdom Metazoa; phylum Chordata; class Mammalia; order Primates; family Lemuridae; genus Eulemur; species Eulemur rufifrons. The sequence goes on from NC_090990.1 coordinate 71,529,724, forward strand.
AGTTTTATCATGAGATTGCAGCAATTCATTCACATTTTCAGGCTCCACTTCTAATTCTAGCTGTCTTACTATTTCCACCACATGTGCAGTTACTTTCTCCACTGATGTCTTGAACCCCTCAAAGTCATCCATGAAGACTGGAATCAACTTCCTCCAAACTCCTGTTAATTTTGATATTTTGACCTCATCCCTTGATTCACAAGCAAATCCTTTCTAGAAGGTTTTCAATTTACTTTGCCCAGATCCATCTGAGGAATCATACTATGGCAGCTACGCCTTATAAAATGTATTTCTTAAATAATAAAACTTAAAAGCCAAAATGACTCTTTGATCCATAGGCTACAGAATGGATGTTGTGTTAGCAGGCATAAAAACAACATTAATCTCCTTGGACATGTCCATCAGAGATATTGGGCGACCAGGTGCATTGCCAATGAGCAGTAATAGTTCAAAAGGAACCTTCTTTTTTCAGAGAAGTGGGTCTCAACAGTGGGCTTAAAATATTTAGTAAACGATGCTGTATACAGATATGCTGTCATCCAAACTTTCTTGTTCCATTTATTGAGCATGGGCAGAGTCATTTTAGCATAATTCTTAAGGGCCCTAGGATTTTTGGAATAGTAAATAAGCATTGGCTTGAGCTTAAAGTCACCAGCTACATCAGCCCCTAACAAGAGAGTCAGCCTCTCTGTTGACATTTTGAAGCCAGGCATTTACTTCTCCTCTATAGCTAGGGAAGCCCTAGATGGCATCTTCTCCTATAAGGTTGTTTTGTCTACATTGAAAATCTATTGTTTAGCGTAGCCATCTTCATCAATTATCTTAGCTAGATCTTCTGGATCACTTGCTGCAGCTTCTACATCAGCACTTGCTGCTTCACCATGAACTTTTATGTTATGGAGATGGCTTCTTTCCTTAAACCTCATGAATCAACCTCTGCTAGCTTTGAACTTTTCTCCTGCAGCTTCCTCACCACTCTCAGCCGTCATAGAATTGAAGAGAGTTAGTGCCTTGCTCTGGATTAAGGGTTGGCATAAGAGAATGTCATAGCTGATTTGATCTTCTATCCAGACCACTCAAACTTTCTCCACATCAGCAATAAAGTTGTTTTGCTTTCTTATCATGTGTGTATTCACTGGAGGAGCACTTTAAATTTCCTTCAAGGATTTTACCTTTGCATTCACAACTTGGCTAACCATTTGGTGCAAGAGGCCCAGCTTTGGCCTATTTCAGCTTTCAATATACCTTTTTCACTAGGCTTAATCATCTCTAGCTTTGGATGTAAAATGAGAGATACACAACTCTTCCTTTCACTTGAACACTTAGAGGCCCTTATAGTGTTGCTAATTTCAATTTTGTATCTCAAAAACTAGGGAGGCCCAAGAAGAGGGATAGAGATGGATGACTGGTGAGGGATGCAGTCAGAACACACACATTTATCAGTTAAGTTCACCATGGTATGTGGGTGTGGTTCATGGTGCTCCCCCCAAAAAAAATTATAATAGCAACATCAAAGATCACTGATCACAGAACACCATAACAGATATAATAATAATAATAAAGTTTGAAATATTACTAGAATTACCAAAATGTGACACAGAGACACAAAGTGAGCACATACTGTTGGAAAAATGGTGCCAATAAACTTGCTTGACACAGGGTTGCCACAAATCTTCTATTAGTAAAAAAATGCAATATCTGCAAAGTGCAATAAGGCAGAACACAAGAAAAGAAGGTAAACCTATATTTGGTTTTTGGTTAAAATTTATATTTTGTGCTCTTTCTTACTTCCTAATTTTATCACCAGTATCTAGTTCTTTGTACATAGATAATCACACAATATTTTTGCTTTTATTCTAATTAGACTATGATGCAAGTTGATTTCCCCATAGTAGTGTTTAAAAGAGCAAGCACTCCTGTCCAGACAGAGGGAAAAAATTGATCCAGATGCTGAGGAGAATATTGTGCTGATCTCTAAAAGATATCTGGCATACTGAGGTTACACTCAGTTCCTGTTAGAATTACAGAGTTCTTGTGGTCTAGTTGAAGAACCAAAACACTCTAATCTATGGCAGAATGCAATTTTCTCTACAGATTTATCCCATCCAACTTTTGGGTTTATTGTTTAATGGTGTTGTGATGATTAGATCTGTATTTATGCAGATTACTCAGACAGCGTATAAAATGAATGAGATCAAAGTCAAGAATACCAGGTGGGATTCTATTACAATATCCCAGGTAAGAAATAATAAAGGCCTGAATGCAGACAGTAGTATTGAGAATAAAAAAAGAAGGGAAAGTTTCAAGAGATATTTTAAGGTATAATACTTAAAATTTTGTGACTAATTAGAGGTAGGAGATGAGGGAGAGGGACATGAGAAGGAAAAATCAGAAGTGTCTGGTTTGGGAGACTTTATAGATGAGGTGACCAACTAATCCCAAATTGCCCAGGACTTTCTCAGCCTTAGCCCTGAAAGTCCCATGTTCTAGGAAACCTCTCTCCCAGGCAAACTATACATTTGGATGCCCTATGATAGGAATAACATTAACTTATATAGGAAATACAGGAGAAGGAACATTTTTGCTGCAGAAAACAAATTCTGTTACAAGCAGTTTGAATTTAAAATAACTACAAAAGATATAAGGAGAAACAGGTTGGAAATGCATTTTTAGAGCCCAGTGGAGAGGCTGGAGCCGGATATGGAGAACTGTCAGTCATTATATGAGAACTGATGCCATGCAAGATGAGAATCTCCTAGGAAGGATTCATACAGGAAAAAGAAAAGGGAGTTGAGAATGGGACTCAGTTTCTTGTTTTAAAACAGCAGGAGGAGGGGTGGGCATGCTTATGGAAAAAGAGAACCCATCAAGAGAGATGGAGAAAAGGTTCCAAAAAGTGGGAGAAATAAGAAATAGCAATTATCCCAGAAACCAAAGAAAAGGAAATTTTAGAAACCAGAGGAAAAGGCACAAATATGTAATGCCGCAGAAAGGAGTCCACAGGACCTGGAAACTAGGTCTATTTCCTGTGGTGATGAAAAAGGGGAAAATATTAGGAGTAAGCAGAGCACCTGTAAGGAGAGCACCGTGCCCAGCCCCAGCCAACTTAAAGACGTCTGGGTCCAACACATAGCTGCATGCCCACCTGACCTTCCGGGAGCTGAGGGAGAAAGACCATGAACCACCAATCCACCCTATTCTCTATTCTCAGGCACTGAGACACTCTTCAACCTTTACTGCAGATTTATTTTTAAAACAACCAGCGTTTGTTGAAAACCTAATATATGCCAGGCACCTTATAATCCTCATAGCAACCTAATGAAGAACTTTTTTAAGTATTATAAAAGTATAATATTTATTTATCAATTTGCTCTTCTTTAATTTATCTACTTTTTAAAAAGATATGTAATGATAAAAACTAAAAAGTCCCAATAATATTCCCCTAGTCTTTGAGATTGTTCGCTATGTCTGGATCCTGAGTATTGTCGGCTTTGATTCCCAAGAATCAAATGAAAATTTTTTCTAATTTATTAAGATATATTAGAATTCTGTTAGAACTTTCTGAGGTACAATAACCCTACCCACCTCATTCTAGCTACCAAGTTAAAGAAGTCCGCACTTCAATTCTTTCTAAAAGAATGCCTAAATAGGCACACAAATATCCATAGCTCTGTATTATACTTGAAACCTCTGCTGTTCAATAGTTTGCTAATTGTTTTATGTTGGTAACTTCTGTTTACCTATACAGTGATAAACTTCTGGATGTCAGAAACCAAGCATCATGCTCTTCTCACCCTCTACAATACCTAACAGATTATTAGATACCATAGGCTTTTATTAATATTTGATGGCCAAGTCCTAATACTCAGAAACAGAATAATGACCAGAGCATGTTGGCAACCTCTGTGTGATATTCCCTGACTGGCACGCCAATATTAACCATGTTACTCTGAGCTCCTCTCATCAAATCATTTTATTATCCATGGAATTAATTAATACAGTGGATGAAAATGGAAGAGCACAGAAACAAAAATGTACCATGTGTGATTGTGCCTATAAAAGATCAAATGGGTAAATACTTATAAAATGAATTGGTATCATCTCAAAAGCCTTATTGTGAAAGATTAATATAAACTTTGTTTTTTGCAGTTAGCCAAGTTTCTGTATACATTTTCTGTGATATTGTAGTAGCAATAATACCACATTCCCAACTCACCAAAAGCTAAAACTCGCAGAGGTGGCATATATATAAGCAACTAATGAAACAGACTCCATTTTTCCTCTCTCTGCGTTACTCAAATTGAAAAAAATCCAGAGTTATCAATTCTTCTGTAAGACGTACAGGTCTAGGCTTGTATAACTATGATTTCTGCTAACTGGCCACAGCCTAGTATTTTCACACCTTTTTTGTACTAAATGGTTAGAACTGATCACTCCACCAGAAGCTGTCATGGAGACATCTTCATTTAAAAATCTTAATAAGACATGCAGCAATAGAGTTGAATTTTAAAATATTTTTCTATCTTTTTGCATTTCAGTAAACTCTTGCAAATGTCACCCATTCGCCTTTTGTACAATTACACACACATAAATGCCTGTTAAGATTACCAAAAAAAAACTGTACTCAATTTGTCACATATAATCAGTACATTTCTAGTCTGGACAACTCTTTGGATAATTAACTGAATTTTTTGTAAGTGCTTTAGATTGCTCATCTAACTTGGTAAAAGCTGTTTGCTTAAGAAAACTAAGGGCGGGGGTGGGGGCGGGGGAGGGAATAAAACACCAAGCTTTGCTAATAAATAGTTCTCAGAAATATCAGCTCCCAATTTACTACTTGTACACAATGGGCCAGTTGGAACTTGTATGGTGATCCAATTTGCCACAGCTCTTGTTTTTAGTCTTTGTGGAGCTGCTGTGTGAGCACAGTGGGGGCCGCTCCTGTGTATCCCCTGAGTCAATCAGTGGGCTTTTGTTTCCTGCTGGTCAAAAATATCAGGTGGCTTCGAGAGTCTAATTATCAATGAAAAATTAAATTCAATACAGAAATGTGGCCACAAGCACCCCTCTCTTCACCCTTTCTGTGCCCTCACCACCCCAGGCATGTGATGGAGTATCCAGTTATTCCTCAGGATTCCGAAGAGATAGCAAGAAAAAAAGGCACAGACCTGGGGAAACAAGCAGAAGAATTGATTTTTACTTACATACCTTTTTCCTTTCTTGGTGGAGGACCATTCTAATTACCATATATGTTCTGGAAATTAGCAAACTGTAGGAGTTTCCTCTAAGAATTGTTAAGCCAAGCTTATTCCGACATTGCTTCATAAAATTTCCTGGTCATAGTTTCCAGCAGAAATTGAATAAACAGAAAAATTAAAGAAAATATATGTTATTGCCAATAAATTCTTTCTGATAATCCAAATATGCCATTTTAAATGCAGTGAAAGAGTTCTTACTGTTCATTAAAGCATATTCTTATCTCTGCTGAATTTATTCCAGGCAGTTTGGGAAACATGAAGTTCAAAATGCTAATAACTGCCCCTTAATTCAAGCTTTCAAAGTCAATGCAGGTTTCCCACTTCACATTCTAAGTCATAGAATAGAATCTGAAGCCACTAAACCCCGGTACAATACAGTTTTAGTTTTGTAGAAAACTAAATGTGTTCTCCTTTAAAGATGTGGTCATTGTTAAGTGATTGTTAAGTGATCAATTAAGCTTATGGTGGGAGGAAAATCCTACCATCTCAATATATCCACCTTCATCAACCTTTCCTGTGAGATACTCCCCCAATAAATGAAATATTAAAGTTAAAACTAATCAAGGTAAACCTTTGTATGGTGCTCAAATTCTCCAAATATAGTGTCATCATATATTATTTTTAAAATCCCATTGAAGTGTAAAGTATTCTTCTGTATGAGGTACTATCAAGAGATAATATCAACCTTGGGTTAAATGTCTCTAGAGATTATTTAACCAGATAATGCACTTTTCTCTACAAGTTCAAAGGTATAAAATGTTTTGGATATTTAGGTAACAGATTGGACTAGGAACTCCTCCAATGCTCCAAAAAGCCTTAGGAAACCAGTTATATGATTGTCTGAACCTATTTTAAGGATCACAAATACCCAATAACCAAATTATAGCTAAACTAACCCAATGGCTCTCTGGAAACTCAATAGAAAAATATAATAAATAAAGAAACACCCATGTGACTAGAGAAAGGCAGAGGAGGGGGATAATATTAAAGGTAAATTTATTATGTATTTGCATTTTTAATGATTAAATAAAACTTTCTTTTACAAATATGAATATTCAAAACAAAAGATAAAATCTAATACTACTTGGAAAAGAGAGACATTTACTATATACTGAGGAATATGTTATTATCATTATTCATTAGCCTCTTATTTTAAATTATTTTTTATTATACAGCTAAAGAATAGACTATCTTTGAACATGGCCCTTTAATAGAGAGGAGCAGTTGTTTGGCATTCTTTGGCTTTTTCACATTAATGTGAATTTTGCTAATGTATTTTATGTTAATACCCAAGACACAATATACACATGCATAGCAGTACCACATCAGAAATAGTTACCCAGCAAGGGTCATTCTTTACCAATGGACACAAAGGTAAAATCCTAACAATTAAAAAAATATAAAATTCATATACCAGTAAAAGCTAGGTAAAGATTATTTTTTCAACGTACTTCAAATCTATAACAACCAAAGACATGTCAAAGATTGTGTTTCTGTATTGATACATCTTTATTGAAACTGGCTTCACTAAACAGGCACAAATAACTTTTCTCATCTGATTCATTCTCTTAAGTTTTACTGAATAAAATCAACTTTACCATTGAAATGTAATTGGCTGCACAGAATACCATCGTTTTCCTTTTAATGAATTGTATATTGTCTACCCAGTTTTTTAATGTTGTTTTATCTAAAATTAAAAATTATATATATGTATATACACAAAGAGTATAGTGCACATTAACACAGAAGTTGAGCAATATAAAAGAGAATCTTTTCAACTGACATATGAGGTAGGAGTAAACATTTTATGCAAACGAATTTCAGGTTTTCTGATCTTGACACACACACACCCAGAACCTTCCAAAAAAGAAACTGGACGTGCTACTTAAAGTTGCATTATACATTTTATATTATAAATTATTAAAGGACTTAATGGACAATGCATTAGAAAGAAAACAGGCAAATTACAGAATAATTTAACGTTGCAAAGAAACAGAGTAACTTGCAGGACATTAAACACTCTATTTTGACATGGAATGCCTGAAGCTAAAGCAATTAAAGCTGCAAAATATTGCTGGCTGACATGATGTGTATGTAAATTTGTCATTCATTGGCAAAGGTTTGTACCAATCACTGGGAATGTTCACACTAAAACAATCCATGTAGCATAAAATGTTTTTAGTGAGGTCCTCTAAAAGAGTAGTTACGTATCATTTAGGCATTTGATCATTATCCATGGTAAATTTTTGGTTTAATAAAAGAATCCTCTGTGGAAATGTCCCTAAGATTGAGGATTAATTCTTGACTCATGTATATCTACGTTTATTTCTTAAAGGAAAAAATATAATTTTTAACACACCTCACAACTAGAAAAGAAAATACAAGCTAGAAACTGATTTTATATTTAATTTGGTTATGTTTTTCCCTAGGACTCCAAAAGAAGGCTTGCCTTTGAATATTGTATCTAACTCTGCTCTCTAGAAATAGAGTCTAACAGAATTCTAGCCAGTGACCTGATTTATCCCAGCTTAGAAATAGTGGTATTCTCCCACAGGAGGTAGGAGAGAGAATAAAAAAAAAAAAAACAGTAATCCCCCAAATGCACTGTTGCTATGGAAGAGAAGGAGATGCCTGCTGAGATTGAAAGTCACAAAATATTTGGGCAGTTGAGAAAATACAGGCCCACCCTCGGTTGCCAAAGCCTGAAGATTCTTTGCCAGGACTCCCGGGTCATTTGGCATAGCAAAGAAATGCTGGACAGAGCCCTAGCAGAAGTTGTGAGGAAACTAGACACATTTTAATACTCATCTATCAAAGCTCTTCAATTGTCTTTTCAAATTAGATGAACCAACAAAAAATTGGGAGCCAAGAGAACATTTTAATAAATACCAAAAAAATGACTTCATAATGATCAGAATAAATAGTCAAAATGCTTGGTGAATGCTAACTCTTAAATTTCTTAGACACTTCACCAACGAGTTTAATTAAACTTTCCCAAAGCCTATGAATGAATGGGAGAAACTCTCCCTCTCTCTCTCTCTCTCTCTCTCTCTCTTTTAGAAAAGAGATGGCTCCTATCTCCAATTTCCCTCCCTCGGACCATATAGTTAGTCTTCTTGGCTGTTTTAGAAATAATATAGAGGGTCAATCTCTAGCCTTATGTTTTAGAGAAAATCATCACAAACCACAGGCTCCATTGGTAAAAAAAGAAGCTATACAGGAGACCCCAATCTTCCAAACATTTAATATTATACATAAACATTGTGTTGGTAATCTAAACCAATCATCCTTAAACACTATGTCTAAACTAAAAGAATTACGCATTTAAATTTTATATGCAGATACAGTACTAATAATGAAAAATATCCCTGTCCTAGAGTTTCATGATCCTGACAGCCTCCAGCATAACCTGCAAAATAAAAATATTAGCTTGTTGGAGCTCAATAAACATCTATTGAGCAACTCTGAGAGGCATTGTGGGCATTTTTTAATGTGTATGTGTCCTCAAAAGGCTTATAGTCTAGGGAGGAAAATAGACAAGTAATCAAATATCACATACAGAAGAATGGCAAAAGTGCTAAGTAGAGATATAATGGATAAAAGAAAAGAGTATAAGGAGTGGCAGTAGAGAGGGGAAAAATTAAAGAAAACAAATGAAAGGCACCAGGCATGCAGAATGGAAAGTGGTAGAATGACCCAAAAACTGGCCCAAATGGCACTTGGTGTATTCACACAGTAACCTCTGTAGCCACCTCTCTTATTGTCTACAATTAGCAATTTCGCAATAGTTTAAGAAATATATGCCACTCACAGGGTTCTCCAGGATGTTCACGTAAATAAATGTTTTAGGATCCACTTCCTTCCTAGAGTTATGATAACTTAGAAAAGGGACAGATAGTCTTGAAGTTTATATGCCAGCAAAATGATTTCTAAGTTGAAAAGATGAGCACACATTTCAATGTTTCACAAGCAATAAATATGAATCATAGCAATGCAACACAATTAATGTGAATAGATTTCAGAGCCCTGAGAAAAGAAGTAAAGTAATTCTAAAATTATATCCACCTTTGGACAATAATCACTGGTCTCTTTTTAATCTAGAAGTTTAAAAAATATTCTAATGTTCTTTCTTCTAAGCCTTAATAGAGTAGGAGGAATGTATTGATATGTGGTCTTCTTTGTTATAAACATGTTGTATCTGTGAAGCACAATATTAAAATCCCATTTGTACCATAAAAAGTATGATCCACTTGAGCCTTGCTCTCCTGTGAATTATGAATCATTGTAATACTCTGGGGATAGTCATCGTTTCTCTAAGGTTCCTGCTTTGTTTCTTCAATTTTTTTCCTCAAATTTCTTGGTATCTAAAGTATCTAGGAAATTTGATGTCCCCATATGAAATATCTTACTATATTCTTTCAACATACTCTCCACTCTCCATATCCACAAATTATGTAGCATAAGACAACCAGATTCACCAAATAAAATGATACTAGTTCTATTTTATCCCTTGGAAGAAAAGGCTACTTGTTACAGTCATATTCCTTTGGTAAGTAGCTAAAATACCCAATTAATAAGGTTTAACCATCAGACACAATTTGTTTTTAGGATAATGAAAATGTGTTGTCATTACATTTTTATTCCCATGTGTGTGTGTGTGCTTGAAATGTGATTCATTATAACTTATTTTAGCTGTTCTGTTTTCTAATTCTTCATATTTTCACATCTTTTCCAACAAAATAATAATACATAAATAATACCTGACAAGATTTTACAGATTTTTCTCCGCTGATACGCTTTTGTTCTCCAAGCATCTTAAAACATGGTGTGGTAAAATATAAAGAGACTCTGAATGTGAGCATTCTTACATGAAAAAGCATCAGTTTTCTCTCTTCTGCCACACACATCGCAGATTCCAGTTAACAATGCATTAAGCAATACAGAATAGTAATTTTGAACCCAAACAGTATGCCAAATACTTCCAGTGAAAAATAGTTGTTAAATGTAGCTTCATTTTGAAAGTCACTGTTTTCATTAACAGTGTCTTCCAACAGCCTGTTTCAATTGTACCACTATTAACCATGAAATTTAGCTGTTTCTGTTTACTCTTTGAATTATATCTATTAAATTCTCAACTAAATTTATTTTCCCAATTGTCATTACCCTGTTAAGAATATTGTTAATAAGCCAAAGATCTCTCTATTCCTTTTCTTAGCTTATGTAGCTGCCTGAATTTACTTACCAATACAATTTAGAATATAAGATCCAATGAAAAGTAGAGTCAATTCCTGACATCTGCCTTCACTCCTATCCTTAGGCAAGAGTCTCATTTTTAGAAGAGAGTTGGGAGAAAAGTACTCCATGCATTTCTCTACTTGCTATGTATTATCAGCAACAACAAAAAAGTCTAGTGAGTCACATAACTACTCTAGACCTATGAAAAATGGGTAAGTTTAATTAAAATGTAGGCCAGTAGTGAAGTTAACTCAAGAATAAGCTGATGTCACATAATAAATACAATTTTACCAAATACTATTCTTCTCATTGAAGTTTATAAAATGTTAGCCAAAACCAACTGAAAATTAAAATTAAATTTTTAAAATCACCACCATATTCAATTGTGTAACAAATATACATTGTACCCCTAGGATTTTCAAGTTAATGTGCTAGCTATTTGAAATACAATGAAAGATCTAAGTTTTTCCCATCAGGGAATATATATCAACTTGCAAACATCACCTGGATATGCTCTTTTTAATTAATCAGTGACTTCACGTTCAATTATATAAACTTTTTTGAGTACCTACTCTACACTAGGCACTGCCCTAAGGATCAGAGACAAAAATACATATATATCACATATTGAGGATAATGTTAGACATCAATTCAGTAGTTACTATCAGGAAGTATATGCAGATTAACATTCTTGACAAGAATCCAGAATTTGTAAACCAGCACTATAAATGAGAATGAAAAAGATGTAATGTCACTTTCCTTAACAAGTAGACTTTGAGTGTTTTATTTCATTGTTCTTTGACCAATCCACAAGGAATATTTCTCATCTAGCTAAAGAAAACTATGATTGAGCACTTTCAAATATAAAGACAAATGACTCTTAACCTAGAATGAGATTTGAAAGGAAACCTCAAGGGTAAAGCTATCAGCTGAAAAATTAGTTGAGATAAATGTTTATGTGCATACTGTGTATTCATGGTAAGCTGAAAGCTTTCCTTAATGAGGAAGCATTCAAAGTTTTACAACACTAATGTTGAGATGGAGGGGATCCCCAAAATGTTATCACAGTTAACTGCAACAGACGCTACTATGTCAATTTTTTTTAATCTGAAATTTATAAGGTACTGAAGCAAATTGTCACTCGTGTAACAGATAATGGATTCTCTTACACAGATTCACTTTCATATGGCTATAAAAGGGCTTATCTTAGTAGACTGCAGACCAATCACAGCACTTCACTGTAGGGAATATAGAATAAAGAGGGTGAGAGATCACTAATTACAGTTGCTAAAGTTTTCTATAGATATGGCCAAGTCACCATGTAAGCAGTGGGAGTATACAGCTTGCCTAAAACTGACATTACAAACACACAGAGTTAAGGTATCTCACAAATTCAAGTCCTTCAAAAATCTGCTCTATACATAGTGCCCCACACTAATATGTTCTTCTTAGAACAATCTTGAGAGACACTCCAACATTCTCTCCATTGTTAGACTACAGTCACTCTAAGAGGCTCCTAGTGAAAGATAATATTTTTCTATAAAAAGAAATGGAAAAAGAAGGTATAATATATGTTATATTTCCAGATTTCCTCTAAATAAATATAAGTGATTCTATCTTTTGAATGGTGAGGAACTACATAGTCATGGAATTCTTTCTATCTATGGAGCAAGTTGAACCAAAGAAAAGCAAAGAAATGGTCAATAAATTTGGTACTGAGGGATAAGACTAAACACTATTTTTATAGGGCAATGGTTCTAAGTTTGTGTCTAAGAGCTGATCTGTATTGTTCTGAAGAATATCATTGGATTCTCAATATATTCCAAACAGAACAAGAACTTTCATTATATCAGGGTCTAACTATATATAGTAATATTAAAAGTCCAAACAAATTTAAAGTAAATGTTCTTTTAAAATGCCAAATTTTCAATGCAAACGGCTATGTTAAAGACATATCTTTGTATCTTTCCTAAACATTTATTATTCATAACAAGTCCCAAACCAATGCATTAAGAATGATTATTAATCTTGTAGACCATGTAAAAGTCATTCTATAATAAATAAAACCCCTAATCTCCAAAACTAAATATTTTTTAAATGCATATTTCTTACTATTTATAACAGAAGCATCTGGATCCAGAAGACCGTCTGTAGAAGAAGAGGGTTTTTTGTTTGTTTTGTTTTGTTTTTAACATCATAGCATTATTTCCCTTTGACTTGTAAAGCCTAAGGTATTATCTTCTTGTGATGCTGATATTGGGAAATAAAGAAATATTTACATTATGGGCTCTGTGATATAATGAAAAATATGTACTCTATATCACAAAACAGAAGAACCATAGTTTAATCTTTCCTGTGACTCAAACCATGTTAGGGAGTGTGCCTTGTAATGGGTTTTTATTATGTTTTGTTCCATAAAGCACTTCTAGTCGTGATAGTGATAAATATCAGCATTACCCATATAACTCCAAATAGAGTTTTCAATCATAATTCCATGCAGAAATTAGCCCCAAAGCATTACAGCATTTTTAGACATTTAAACGCTATGAAATTTTCTTAGACATTGAAATTCTTTATACACATCAGGGCCTCATATAGATATTTATACAGAATAATAGAGTAAGTGCAGACACACAAATCAGTACCAATTTGTCTATATGGATAAAGAGATGTTTCTGTTTGCATATGGATATTCATGAAAATTAGGAGAAAAAAGTCAAAACTAAATAAATATTTAATATTTCAGCACCTGTCATATAGTTTTTTGTATGTGTGTGCTTTACTACTATTGACTAGCAGTAGTACTGCTACTCTAACCAACTTCATTAAAGAATAAAAGAAAAGTAATAAGTCATTTCACACTCTGTCTGACCATTATACAATAATAGCAAGATTTCATGCAAGGGTACAACATTATGCCCATCTGCAATCACAGTCTCTTTGCAAAAATCTCAATTCACACTTCACATGCAGCTAACCTTGTTACCATCCCTTCCTAAATCCATCAGTGTTGCAGCTGCACGTCTTCACAGCCCAACATCTTAAAATTCATCACTTTGGCACCTTAGCATCACTATAGGTCAAGATAAAGAATCCAACCAAGAATAATTAAAGGGCACCCAGATGTTTAGTTTACTTATCTCAAGCCTTTCCTTTAATATATTTGAATTGCCTGTGTATACTATTTCTTTCATATTTTTAGGACGTGTGCAATGTGATTATTTTAAGGGCATGAGAACTGGAACAATACATTTCAGACTTTTTTTTTACAAGTAGAGTTCTTTGTAGTTGAAATTTGAACAAGAGGCGTGATAATGAGTAGGTTGAGGGAAGGAAAGGTGTTATCTCATTAAGGTAATTACTAAGACATCCCCACCATTATATCGGTTTGAAAATGTGGCAATTAAAGCGCCCTACATGGGCTCCTGGAGACAAGAGAACAAGACAGTTCTCTTGGAACTTCTATAGTACGGTTAATGTGTGTCATGTAAATGAAAGGGTAGACTATTGCTATTTAATTCTTTTCCTCAACCCCCCTTACTCCCACCCTTTAATTTCTTTGTGAGTTATAGTTCTTTTTTTTCCTTTCCTTTAACCTGAATTTAGTCCTCATGAAAGGTGCCAGATTGACAGCCCTAGACACTAAAGCCCTCTATTTATCCACAGAATAGTTGAAGCACAGAAAACAATAGGGCCAGTTAGGTGGGCAACATGCTACCAACCTAAGTCAAAAGAGACCTAACCTTGCTTCCCACTCTTTAGTCAGGCAAGTCTCCTGCTCTGATGAGGAGGCTGCCAAATTCATACCCAAAGTTGGGGAGGCTTAAAATGCATGTAAAATGGTAAGTGATGTTCTTAGCTTACTTCACCAGGCTAACTCATGTGGCTTTCAGTTCAGTCAGACTGAAATAGCACTAGTCACTGAAACCACTAGCTCTGGTTAGTAATTCATTTCACCTCTTGAGCTCGCCATCTATCTCTGCTCTTTCATTGCTTCCACTGCCCTACTCAAGATCAACAGCAACATGATACACCAAATAACACATAGAAACCATTGTCAAAAATCTTGCTTTCAAGGCCATTGAAGTATTATTTATCTTGAAATAAGAAAAACAACCTAAATGTTCAGCAGTAGAAGAATGGTTGACTCAATTATGACACATTTATGGATGAGATAATTATGTATCAAATATCAAATGACAAAGAGTTTTAATAATATAGATAAATACTTCTACTACATGGAAAAACATATAAACATCCCAGATGAAGTATGACACAACTAAGTAAAAATGCACAGAAAAAATGTAGAAATAGGCCGGGCACAGTGGCCCATGCTTTTAATCCTAGCACTCTGGGTGGCTGAGGTGGAAGGATGGCTTGAGGTCAGGAGTTCAAGACCAACATGAGCAAGATCGAGACCCCATCTCTACTGAAAATAGAAAAAATTACCCAGGTGTGGTGGCACACGCCTGTAGTCCCAGCTACTCTGGAGGCTGAGGCAGGAGGATTGCTTGAGCTCAAGAGTCTGAGATTGCTGTGAGTTAGGCTGGCGCCACAGCAACTTTAGCCTGGGTGACAGAGCAAGTCTCTGTTGCAAAAAAAAAAAAAAAAATGTAGAAATAATAAACCAAATGATAGCAGTGGTTTTGAGTGGTAGAAAATGATTTTATTTTTCTTCTCTCCACTTTTCAGTATTTTATAAATTTTCTACAGTGAGCAGGTATTACTTTTACAAAAGCAGAGGTACTTCAGTGATTTTTACAGAAAGTCTTGGTTTCTTTTGTAGTAGGATTTGGCCATATAACTCCATTAAAATCGAAGGTCAAGAATCACCTGAAAGTGCTGTAATACCTTCAGTTTCTCTTTTCTTCACTTTTCCCTCCCTATCCTCACAGAAAAAAATGGGAGAGGGGACAGGAGTCAAAAGGGAAAAACCACTAAGCAAATATGTTGTAGAAAAAAAAACTGAAGCTTAGAATAGGTATTAAACTAGATGACCTTTGAGATTCCTTCCAATCCTGGGTTTGGATGAAGATCAGTTCTGCTTAAAATCCAATTACTTATTAATGTGGTTGTTGGAAATATCCTTTTGCCAAATTTCTAGGCAGAATCAAGTAACAGTCATATTCCCCCACCGAACTAGATCATTCATGGGAGGAAAAGCAAAGTCCATAAAACAGTTGCCAAACAAAGGAGATCCTTCTTGAAATGCCACTGATGTTTGCTGCACTGGTGTAAAGAAGCAGTGCTTTGAACAGTTTTTATTGTTTTAAATCCTGTTCCAAAATATTAATAGTAAGATCCAATATATTTACAAACTTAGTTCATCTTTTTGGCATTGACATCCCTCAACAGAAATGTGTGGCCTATCACCTTTGCCCCCATGAAAACACCACAGACCTGAAATAGCAAAATAAAAATCAGGAGGCCAAAAGCAAGCAGGGAATGGAGAGCAGAACGACTCTGCCGGTCTAGGCCTGAAAAGTCTCCAGCAGGCCAAAGCTTTCCCCTTTTGAATTTGCTCACCCAGACACTTCTCACCAGATCTCTGGCCATCATATCTGTTAATATTACCAGTTCCTGAAACGAAACCAGTCATTATTGTGTTACTAAATGAGGCGGACCAGTCTTAATGTTTTCTTAAAGTTTATATAAATTCTAATCGAATTCTACCCTGATAAATATATTCGTGGAAGGACTTTGGGGACAAGAAAAGAATTTTGCCTTCTGCAGGCATAATTAGATCATGAGGCGCAAGGTGGCGCTTGTAGAATTCCATCCTCTCATGCTTTGGACGCTAGCAGGGACAACGGATTTTAACCCAAAATGATAACAAGAGAACGGTAAGAGGAAAGGGGTATCAAAAGTTTGGCCCTGGTCCCTGCAACCAGCCAAACCCAAGCAGCATCCACTCCGGGGGTGAACGTAGAAGCGGCCATGGGGGCAGCCGCAGCTTCCTTTCCTGCGCTCTGATTGGGCTTGGCTGAGGTGGGCGGGCAGAGGGCAGCCACGTGACACAGATGGGTAGAGCTCTTCTGGTGCTAACCTACCCTTGTGGTGGGCTCTAACATAAATGTAGAGAAGTTCATGGAGCAATCCAAGATATGGATTGCCAGAAATTTCTAAAGCAATCCATTAAAAAAAAAAAAAAAAAAAAACGAGAAAGGGAAATGAACCATACACACGTTTATACATTTGTGCTTTACTTGATATTCTGGGCCAATCTATCAATGCACAGCAATGAAAGATTATGTGACACTTATGCATCTATTTACGTATGAGCATGCTTAATGTGATTCTGCAGTGTGTTCATACAAAGCCAGTGAGGATGTGAGGTGTCCCTTTAAAATCCTCTTAATTTAATGGAAACAATTTGGTAAGCTTCCATTAATAGAACAATTTGTGGGAAATGGGGCAGCTGAATGAGATGGTGACGTTTTCAAGTGGCTGCGGCTCTGCTACACCCTATTTCCAATGGGAAATTCTGTCTCTGTTACTATCTGGGCTGGAGCCTCTCCGCAGGCCTGCAGATGCCCAGCCTGCGAGAGGCAAGAGTTGGTTCAAGAAGAAGTTGGTGAAGCTGATTCTCAATGTTATTACCAAACATGATTTGCATCTTTCAGAAATTATGACATGACAATTTTATCAAATTAGAGATATTAAGAAAATCAAAAGTTTTAAATGAAATCATTAGAAAATCAGTACACTCAACAGAAAACACAGCTAGTGTGAAAGAGACCTACTGTGGTCTTTTCACTTGGGAAACTCCCATCTTTGAAAACTATACGGAACAGCTTAGCTTCCCTGCAAGGGGGAAGTGAATAGCACGGCCTTGCACATCTATTGTCTAACATTCTGTCAGCCAATTGGTTTTAGAATGCAGACTATTTTTCCATCCTGGGCACTATATCATAGGAGTAGGACAACAACTCACCATCAATGACTAATTCCTCTCTCCTAACGAGGCATTATAGCTGCATATTGCTCTATAGAAAACTTTCCCTCCCATTTCACGTAAAGATGGACTGTGCCCGAATGGGCACCCTAGATCACCTCTTCCTCCAGCCCCCAGAGGCTTTGGGCAAAACCCAGTCTCCTCAGTAGTGCCTAAACCTACACATGTGGACAATCTATGCCATTACAAATCTCTGCCAGTTCCTAAATTCCACTTAGTATTTTCATACCTCCAACTATAGCGGGGAAGAGGAAGAGGAGAGCCAGAGGGGGAGGAGAGGGGTTATCAACAGAGGAGTTGGCCTCCAAGAATTGGGGGAAGATCTGAAGGAGGTATCATTTGCAGCCATGAAGGCTTTAGCGGGGTGGGGTGAAGTTGGACGCAGATATGAGCTCCCAACTGGGCAAAGATCATTACATTATCTCCACCTGAAGAGAAGGCTTTCTATTCCCTCCAGGGCCCACCGAGATGTGACAGAAGGGCCCTGCTCTGTAGGCCATTCCAAGCACCGTCCGTGAAATGATCTGGATTTCTGTCCCAGGCCTATAAGGCCCCTGTCCTGATGTGCCCATTCCTCCCTGAAACACGCACGAACTCGCGGCGGCTGGGCTGTGCAGGGAGCGGAGGAGCGCGGGGGCCCGGCTGGGGGCGGGGGGCACACCGCGGAGGAGCCCGCGCGGAGCCGGCGCTCTGCGACAGGGCTTCCAGGCCGCCTCGCCAAATCCCTGGCTGCGACGTGCGTGCGAATCGTTAGGAGTGGGCGGGAGGACGGCCACACTGAGGGCCTCTTCACTAAGGAATCAAGTCTGACGGCGGGAGATGGGGGTGGGTAGGGGCGAGAATCCATCAGCTCCACAAAATGAAAAGGCCCTTTTATCGTAAATCAAGTTCAATCTCGCACTCGAGAAGGTCCTCTTCTTTCAGTGGCGCTCCCGCAGGGGCGACCTGCTGTCCGGGACCAGCGAGCAGCCGGAGCTGGGAAAGTCCCAAACCCGTAGGGAGAGGGAGCGTGGTGGGAGCCGCGGTGGAGATCCGGGCCGCGGCGCAGCGCGACCTGCAGAGCGGCCGCCTCGGGAGCGCTTCTCCTGGGCCTGCACCGGCCGAGGCGGCGGCTCGCCGAGCGCGCTCAGGACTGTGAGAGCCGAAGAAATAAATGCCATTTAGAGAGGTTCCACTGGCGACCTCGCCGCAGCCGCGACGCAAGGGCTTCGGAGCAGCAGACCTGAGGCCTCCTCCCCCCAACCCAGTCGGCTTCCACTAAGAACTTATTAAATAGGGACGGTTTAGAGTTGATCTGTCACTGAGCACTACTTACCCCGAGATCTTTTGGTTTTTGAATTACTTTATTGATCTGAAGATTTTGTTCTTTGGAATGTGACCCTGTTTGGACTTAGAGCTAATCAGGAAACGCTGCCGGGGAGGGCGCTTTGTAATCACCTCGCGGACCTCCCCCGGCACCGCCGACCCTTCCTCGGCGCGCCCCCTGCGGCAGCCCCGGCTTTGCCGGGAACCCGCCAGCCCCGGGCACCTCGCTCCACCGCTCGCCCAGGGAGCTGTCTGTGGTGCTAGGAGAGAGAAATCGGGAGAAAGAGACCCAGGATAGAAACTGAGAATGTGAGGTTGACCGAGACAGTCCACCCAGCAATACTCAAACTGACAGAGACCTTCAAAATTCAGCCGGAAGGAGGGGAGGAAAAGTCCCTTCTGGGTCATCTCATTGCCCTGAGACAGCTGACCTTGTTTTTCAAAGCAAGAGGCCAATGACACCTCTTTTCTCTGAAAGCACACCTCCTCCCCCTCCACACACACACACACTTACTCCTCCCCAGCCCTGGGGGTGTTCAGCCTGCCAGAGGTAAGAAGGGAGGGGCGCTAGGTGCAGAGCCCTGGCGGGAAGACACAAATGGTAGGGAGGAAGGCTGGAGATGGCCAAGAAGTAGGACTGGACAAAGACCTAGTGGGAGACTCAATTAAGGAGCCTGGGGACACTTCCAGAGAGTCTATGAGGTCAACCCTGGAGAAACTCCCACTCACTTATCTGCCCACACCTTTCTCTAGTCAATAGCCAGGGTATGGGGCAAGCCAGCTTTCCCTCACCAAGGATTCAGAGCTGCGGAAGAAACATCAGTTCGCTTCCAGGCTTGGCCCTGCCCCTGACCGTTTCTACCGGTGCTTAAAAGTCAGTTTCTTTCCAAGCATGTTGACTTCAAGCAGTGCCTGGCTTTTTCTAAAACCAAGCAGCTCTCTTCCAGTATATTTTTGTAACCACGTGGCTTAACGAGAGCTAAAGTTTCTTTAGCCCTGGGGAGAGCTTTTCCAAATATTTTTAGAAAGTTAAAAATATAACAAAACAAACTACTCACAAGCTGCCTGTTTAAAGAGGGGAGGTGGGATGCAGCAGACTCCTGGGGAAGGGCTGCCTAGGCAGGAGTCAGATGGCAAGGAGGGAGGAGGAGGGAGAGAATGCAGTTTTATTTGCAACAGAGGAAATTGGCTGTCTAATTTGCCATCGTGTGGGCTTTCATTTTAAGAGGTGGAGCAAAAATAAACTGATACAAGGCGGTAGGTGTATTTGTTGGAGGTGTGGAACCAAGTAGCAATCGTTACTTTGCAACTCATTGAAAATTGCTGGCTTGGGCTAGAATAGCAAGCTGCTAGCTGGTGAGTTAACTTCTTCCCCCACACTCACTACAGATTTGTGCTAGGTTTTCTGGGGTCCCTAAGGCAATCTTGGGGTGAACAAATCTAAGGGACTTTCACAGGTTTTTAAACATCTCTCTGAAACAAGTTCACATTCCTGTTTCTGTAGGAATCAAAGATTGCCACTGAAAGTCCGTTTTGCTAGCCTTCAACCAGAGAAGCAATCTAAATGGAGTCCAGCCATGGAGTGCCCTTCAGACACCAGCTGAAGTGGGAAAAAGAAAAGGAGTGCAGTTCCCAGGAACAGCTGTCCCTCTGTGCCTCCGTAACTAACTCCAGATCTCCCGAGAGAAAAGGCCTTTGCCTGTTCTCTTGTTCCTTCCTTGTCAGAAAACCTGAGGTTGCTCTTCTCACCTCTTAGCCCACCCCCCAACTTAGTTGAGCAAGCACAGAAGGAAAGAGGAACTCTTGTAAAGAAGAACTGGGTTTGCGCCTGATTTTTAAACAGTAGTTTAGGGACTATTGAATACTAGGGCACCTGCTGAGGTGGCCTTTGCAGTACTGCTTCAGACCAAAAAAAAAAAAAAAAAAGGAAAGGAGCCCAGCACCCACCCAAATTTCTTCCTGGGACAATCACCCCCACCCCCAGCATTCAATCTGCCAACTTATATGCAATATCGAGTAACCAAAACAAATTTAAAAGGGAGCTTGACCACTTTCAGTTACATGATTTAGGGGGTAAAAGAAAACATGTCTTTGGGAAAAAATTAAACTTGGGGGGACTCTGGTGGATCCAGAGAAATTGCTAAGAGCAGCAGAATGTGAGGTTGCTCTCTGTAGGGATAGTGCTTCCCCCTGTATTGCTCACCTAGGGAGTCCAAGTTGGGCCTTAAGAGTGAATCGGCAGTGAATAGACTCCCTGGCAGGGTGGCTAGTGAGCTGCTGGCAGCAAATGGGTGTTGTGGCCTTATTTGGGATATGTAGTTTTGTGTGTTTTTCCCACCTGGACTTGAGGTAATTCTTTGTATGTGTGAACTTTGTGACCTTCCAGGTCCCCCTTGTGTCCAGAACTGACCAGCCGCAGGTTCAGTGCAGAGAGAAGTTGTAGCGCCCTCAAGCCTTGAAAAGTGCCTTTTTAGGCCTAGGCAGACCATTTTTAAACTGCTTAAACGTGATCGAAAAACCCAACCACAGCTAAGATGGAACAAGGAGAGTCTGCTGAGTGCCCAGGCATTGGGCATCCCCACTGGACACAGCGGCACCCAATTTTCAGCCAAGCCCAGGTGTCTGAGTTTGTCCCAGCTCAGCAGGCAGAAAATGAGAAAGGCCAGTCCAGATCCTTTTGTTAGAATCAAACAAGACTAAAACCTAGTTTAAAGCAAATTGATGAACTGAAGAGAAATCTGCAAAAACCACTCCTTAATTAGCCAAGGTCTGATCAAGGCGCCCGAGGCAATTTCTGCCCAGATTTCACCTCTTTCTTCCCTTCTTCCTTCCCACCCCTCCTCGACATTCCCACACCACTTCACATTTTTAAAAACATTTTTAACTCTACTAAGGTTCAAGCATCAGAGAAAATTGGAGGCCAGATCCAGATGTATTTTACCCCTTTGCCACTGTACTAGGGCAGGACTGAGGATAGAAATTTGAGGATACCCAGATAGGGGGTTGACTGGCTACTCAGGAAGTATCCTGGGAGCTGGAGAAGAGGGGGAGCAGGCTTAGGACTGCACCCTCCACTTAGTTGTTCCTTCATACAGTCCTGAGCACTGAGCCTGGTAGGAAGCCAGCTTTGCACAGGGGTGCTTGCGGTGGGCTTCGCTCATGTACTATGAGCATTTACACATGCACACACGCGCGCGCGCGCGCGCGCGCACACACACACACACACACACACACTCCTAAAGCAGGAAATGGGCCTCCTCCACACTCTGGGCAGGGTCTCTCTCATTTTGCAGTCCCAGCTGTCCCAGGGGCGGGGATAAAAGGCTTGGCACGCCTGTCTCAGCCAGAGTTCGCCTTTGCATTCCTGCTCCAGGCATCTCAGCACAGCGAACTCACAAGCAGCTCTGTGTGGAGCTGGGGGCTGGACGCCCGCCGCTGGGAGACCGAGAAGGCAAGGATCAAAGCCGCGACAAGGGTTTGTTAGTGAGGCCTCTCTGAGTCCCCCGGGGCGTCCTAATTGCTCACCCTGCAGCCTCCTGCTCGCAGGCTGTCCAGGCCGCTAGGGTGCCCAGCCGCAGGCGGCAGAACAGCTGCGAGGCCAGAGGAGCGTCCTCCCACCGCCCAGCCCCTGCCAGCGTCGTCACCGCCCAGCACTCAGCGCCCAGCGCTAACCCAAGAAGACCCCTAGGAGAAGGGGGAGGGGTGGGCAGTGGGATCCCCACACGCGGTCAAGCTGGGGCCTCCAGGCCGGCCAGGACAGCAGAAATTGGCCGTCCACTTAGCCAGCACCAACAGCCTACAAGTACCGACTTTCTCCCAAGGCCTCATGGGCTCTCTGAAACCGTCCACTTAAAAAGAAAGGAACTCACACATATCAAATAATGGCTCAGAAGAGGCCAGCATAAAAAATGGAGCTGTTTTTACATAAGCCAATCCAACGTCTTTACAGATGTTGTAAACTCCTAATATTCCAGAAGGATTTTTTTTTTCCTAAACCAAGTCACACATCTCATCATAGTACATTCTGCTTTAGCAAAATCAGCTCCCTTGGATTTCATCACTTGTTAAAAAAAGATAAACTTTATTTTTGTAATTTTCAATCACAAAAAAATCTATATTTTTGTCTAAGCATTTATTTTACTGAATCAAAAAGACATGAAAAGAAAAATCATGTTTTTACTAACGTATATAAGTGACTCTCTTTTGGACAACATATAATAAATATGATATATCACTTATCACTCAGTCTTTCAAATGTACATTTTTTTTTTTCATATTATGGAGCATGCCACTTTTCCAAAAGAAAAAAGGTCATGAGAAATCAGTGCAAAGTTCTCAGTCACCCTCCTCTTTTCTCTGGGGCAGACGGAATGTCCACAGCAACGCCCTCTGCCTCCGAACTTGAGGCTATCTGTCCATCGACAATTCTCTCTGCCTGTGCGGTTTCCGCTCCGTGCCCTTCTTTCTTCCCTCCTTCGCCCTCCCCCCTCCCTCCCTCCTCCTTGTCCCTAAAGTCGTTTGTTTAAAAGAACTTGAGCTTTTGTTTTTGTTGATGTTTTCACTTACTGGTCGCACTTTGTGTGGGTTCGGCATTTTCGCCCGTCACACTGCTGTGGGAGAGCTTTCCAGCCCTATCTCAAGGGGTGGGGAGACGCAGAGTAGAGGGCTGGCTCCTCTTTGAGGTTCCTCTGCCCACTGGTGAGCATCTTCTCTTCCTCTCCTTCTCCTCTGCCTCCCAGGGTCGACTGCCAGGGAGGCCTGGTGGCTTGGTGCGGGGAGAGGAGGGGCAGCTGTCCGGGTAGTGGGGTATGGGGGAGGGATTGCAACACCTTTGCTCTGCCAGTTCTTCACCGGGGGTGTGGGGTGCCTGGGATGGGGCTGGACAAGGGATTGAGGGCCGGCTGTCCCCCGGGCCCCAGGCCATGGATGAGCACTCTGGGCACCAGGGGCCGCTGCAGCTGGGGATGGGGTGCCGGGGGAGTCCGGTACATGCTGCTGTACATGGCAGCGGCAGCCGCCGCCGCCGTAGTGCTGTCCATGCTGCCTAGCAGGCTGGGGTGATAGAAATAAGGGGATGGAAACATCCTCTGCAGCGCCGAGTAGTTTCCCGCCTCAGCCAGCAGCTCCAGGCCCACCGCAGTCTGCCGCTTCCACTTGGTCCTGAAAGAAATCGGGCATGCATGCACCCAGCGGCTGTGGACACTGTGCAGGCAGCAAGACCCCGGCCCCTTCTCTGGCCCTCTCCCACCTCCCCCTTCTCTGTCTCAAAGGTGACAGGAAGACTGAGAGACCGGTGAGCACCGGGAATGCACCCCCTCTCCTGCACCAGCATTGCTGGAAGAATGAAGAACGACCCAAATCCAAAGCCAATTTTATAAATTATACACTTAACATCTGAAACACAAATGAAATCCTACAAGCTTTGCTGCCTTTTCCTATCCCTCTATTCTGCTGTTGTCACCCTTATAGTTTGGCTACTTCCTGAAACTTTCCTGGGGGACCAATGAGACCCTTCTTTCCACAGGCAGTCTTCTGTCTCTTCCTTTCCCTCCCGTATACCGCCCTCCAACAACCCCAAAGTGTCCCCTCTCGGTCCCTCTTTCTTCCCTCCAAGCTGAGAGAGAAGAAACCAGAAACAAAGGGACACAGAGATTCTTGGGCCTCGGACCCCAGCCCCTCTCAGTCCCCAAGCTGTGGAAACACATCTCTCTCTCATCAGCCTGACAGGAACTTACAGTGAGCAAGGGGTTCAGGGAGAGGAGGGTAACAAGATCGCAAATTCGTTTGAGGGAGGGCCCTCCCAAGGGGACAGTATCTCCCTGCCATTTGTGGGGGTGGGGGAATGCATTTCAAGATATTTCTTCCTTGGAGAGAAAGCAACAATTAAAACCTGTGATCATCTTTTCTTGGTCTTCTCCCTCCCCCACCACACACCCAGCTAGGAAAAAGAGATGAGCAGGCATTTGCTCAAATGCCTTATGAAGGAACGCAAGGCTGCTGGGCCATCCATACCCAGCAGCTCCAGCCAAATTAATAAACATGTCGCCCATTTTAAATTGGCTACAAATGACACTAATGTTTTCCGACAGAATTAGGGTGGCTGAAACCGTATGTAATGAGACAGAAAATTATGGTAAAGATGACAACTGGATGGGCATTTCCAACCGCACTTATGGGCGATTAGAACACAAACGAGAGAAAAGGAGGGGGAGACAGACCGGGAGAAGGGAGAAGACTGCCAGGCTTGGGAAAAACAGCATAACCTCCACCAATTGCCTAGGTTCTGCTCGTACAGTTCAGGACCCTGCTAGCACTGCCAGCCTTTTTTGCTTTCCCAATTTCCCTTCTAAAGAAGCAGCGATGCTGGGCAGGCTCCACAGTACCCTTCCTCCATGTCTAGACAGCACGGAGGCAGCCAGTACAGAGGACAGTTCCCCTACCCTCCCCAAGTCCGGATGCTTGGCCAGCTGCCCAATTTTCCAGCCTGCGGCTACCAACCCAACCCTAACCCAGCTGGGCTCTCCTAGACTCTGCAGCTACACAGACCAAGGCTTGGACCCTGCCTCTCTCAGCCGCCTCATAGGCCAAAGCAAGGACATTTAAACCAAGGCTGGTGGGACCCCTCTGTGGGACTGCAATAATCAGGCAGCGTTGCCGGCTACAGACATTTGGAACCAGCCTGGGGCAAGCCCAAGGGGTGTACCACACAGGCTCTCTGGGGCTGAGTGTCAGCTGCACAGATGTCTCAATTTCAGAAGGTGTGGCTTGATTGATTTGGGGATGAAGTGGGGGGAATTCCAGCCACTCAGGTTTCAGAAGGAAAGCAGCACCTGTTAGACACTTAGAAGTGCAAAACTGTCCAAATTCCAGCTGCCCTTCAGTCCCTCTCACCTTGGGGGTGTGGCTAACTCCTGCCTCAGCCAGAGAGCACCCAAGTGCCCACTCCAGGCTCTTTCACTCTCCCAAGAGTCTCCTGAGGCCAGGAGAGAAGACTGGTATGATGGTCATGACTTAAATGGCCAGACACCTTTGCTATGCCAAACAGCCTCTCTTACCTGCGGTTCTGGTACCAGGTCTTAACTTGGGTGTCAGTGAGATTGAGCGCAGCAGCCAGGTCCATGCGGTCTTGCACACTCAGGTACTTCTGCCGCTCAAAACTACGCTCGAGTTGATTGAGCTGATGGTCGGAGAAAGCAGTCCTGGCTTTGCGAGGCTTCTTGGCTCTCACAGGGGGACTCTCTCGACTACTTGTAATCTCCCGGTCTCCTTCCTCCTTTGTTCCTGTAACAGAAACCAGCCATAGCTGTAAGTTAGGCTAGAATGGGGAAGGATGGAGAGTCCTCCTGGCACACACTTCCACGTTCCCAAGCCAGCCACTTCTCTCAGGGGACTACACTCTGCCACCCTCCTCACTCACATACTTGGGCCTCAGCCAATACGGAGCAAGAGGGCCATTTTCTGACTGGGGAGTGGGAGGACTTGTTTGAAGGTCCTAAAGGGGTTCATGTGTGATCCTCACATGGTTGACAGTTAAAAAGAAAAAAAAAATACTTTTCAATAAAGGGTTCTTTTGTTATTGTTGTTTCCTTGATTGGGGGGAGACACTGTCTCTTTCCTTTAATGTTTTCATTATGACTTTGTTTCTCTGATTTGGTACTTTTCAAAGGGCCTTTCTACTCTGCTTTTTTTGAGGGGGCACCTTTTTCATTTTACTTTTTTCTTTCTACTGAAAGTTACAGGCATTTGTTTCTCTTTTTCAGATGCACTTGGGAAATGTTGGAATCAAGCTTTGTGCAGCCACCTGCATCAGGTCTTTTAAAGCTTCCAAAAGAATTTGTCACACAGACACCGAGCTGAGCTCAAAATCACTGACCCCATCCAGGTGACAGCACGGAGATTTCCGGATTCTATTTGTCAACTTTGGTTTTTTACTGAAATGCTGGGAAATCGATATGTCAATCCCTCTCTGTTTGTACCCGTTTGTGCAGTGCTCCTTGATCTTCCCTGCAGGAAGAACAATAATCTCTCTAATTGACCCACTGGGGAGGTTGGTGCACAAAAAATCGCCAGACCAGACTGTACATCTGTTTTGGACACTATTATGCTAATATCATAATAGTAAAATGAGGAGCAATATCCTACCTTCCAGACAGTCAGCATATATCTTTACCAGAAAAACAAGGATTAATAATAAAAATGATAATAAACTTATCAATAAAGGTGAAAAAACTCTCCTGGTATGCTAAAACTCTTGTCATGCCCAAACCACAACATTTACTTACGAAATTATCTGAGAAGAAAATGTAAAAAGGGAGTTGAAGGACAATTTCAATTTTCATTTTCTGATTTTACAAAAAATAGATAAATTCAAGTCCATAAAAATTTATTTTTATAAATGCAACCTCCCAATTACTTGTACAGGGCCAAAAATCTTACTAAGATACAGATATTCAGTTGGGGCCATGGGGTAATAAAGATGTTGTTAAAAAACTGTTTATGAATTTTTACTGATCTACACAATCTAATGAAAAAAAGTTGCTGATAATCAACTCGGAAATTTTTCTTTCATTAAATCCAGTAATTCCTGTAATGGTGTTTAGAAAATAAGATGTGGGGGTGGTGGTGAAATCATTTGCATTAAAGAATAAATATCAGGTTGTTTATTCACACCCCGAGACACCACGCTTGCTGAGCTGTTTCTCTCTCCCACCTCCTCCCATTTGCATTCCCAAGGTCTCGGCTAGGAAAACCTCAAGTCCGTCCCTTTTACCAACGAAAAGTATTTCCTCCAGTCAGATGGCCTCCACCGCGGCCGCCACCCCCAGACAAATTAAAATTAAGTAAAACAAAGAAAGGAGCTCGACGGCGGTGAAAGCTGTAGGGTGGAAATGTAACAATAAACAGAACTTGGAACTAGTTACCAAATCGCACGCCTAGGCCTCCCTCCAGCTTGCAGTCTTTTGACCGTCGCCCAATCGCCCGAGAAGCTCCGGGAAAAACTCCCCATCAGATTCGCCGGAGGCTGAAGGGGAAAAAGGGAACCTGGAGGAGAAGCTAGCGGGCTGAGAGAGCCGGGGCGGCGCGACTCACCGTGGCATTTGATGTCGCTCTGGGAATCTTCCCGCTTGTCGAGTTTGGTTTTGCTGTCCTCCTGCTCGAGCTTTGGCCTGAAGCTCTCGTGCACTGCGTTGCTCTCCTGCTTCGGGGTGTGGTGGGGAGAGGAGACGCTGGTGCTGTAGGGTGCACACGCCGCCAGAGGTTTGCTGTCGCCCAAGATGTCCTTAATTAAAAAAGAAGAGGTGGAAGTCCTGGGGGCCGAGGCGGCCGAGCCCAGCTGCTGGGCGGGCGGCGGCGGCTGCTGTGGCGGCGGCGGCGGCTGTTGTTGGGGAGAAGGCTGCAAACTTTGCGTCGGGGCCGCTGCTGGCGGCGGCGGCTGTTGGCTATGGTGGAGGTGGTGGTGATGCTGGGGCCCGTCCGCTACCAGATGCGACTCCGGGGGCTCCATGGTGACCGAGATAGGAGAAGAAGGCGCCGTTCCTACGGTATCAATCTCCGAACAGGGGGACGGGGTGGCCTGACTCCTAAAATCCGCGGTCCTGGCCTCACCGAGCGGGCGGAAATCTCCATTCATCATGCCGGGGCTGCCCGAACTGGCACTGGACAAAATCGTGTCTATTCCAAAACTCGACCCGCTGGCCCCTTCCATTGTTGTCATTTCTACATGAGGTCCACGCCACTCCGCCGTTCAGCAGCCGCCCAGAACAAGCAAAGGAAGCTATCGACAGTAAAACAAAATAAACACTAAATATTGCCGCCGCTAAAAAAAAAAAAAAAAAAGTGGGGTTGGGGAGGAAAGGAAGGATAATTGGGAGGTGACAATCAGTGCACACTTTCGACACAACTTTTTTTCCCTTATGCAAAAAGTAGGGGTGGGGAGAAAGAAAGACAGGGGGAAAGTTACAAAAAATTTTGAGAAACCACAGAATGTGCGCTCCAAGAACGACCGCGCACGTGGGGCGGCGGTGGCCGCGCCGGGACCCAGGCGAAGGCGCAGGCGGCAGGAAGCGACCCCTTCGCCGCCGCCACCGCCGCCTGGGTCTGCCCACAGCCTGGCACCGGGCGGCAGCGGCGGCGGCGGATGTGGCAGGTGCAGCGACCGCGAAGCCCCGGCGGCCGCGCACCCTTGGAGCTCCCCCGCGGCTCCCGAGGTGGCAGCTGCGCGAGACTCGACCGCCCCAGAGCCAAGTTTCTGAACTTTCTTGGAGAGTTGTGGAGCAGACACGGCCGCAGTGGCAGCGGCAACCAGAGGAAGAGGAGGAAGGAGAGGTAGAAGAGAAGGAGCAGGCGCAGGCGGAGGAGACGGCGGAGACGTGGCGCCAGGCGACTCCGGCCGCTGCCGGGCGCGTTCGCTTGTAATCCGGCGGCTCGCGGGCGGCGCCGACCCCCTCCCGTGACGTCACGGCCACTGCCGCCGCTCCCCGAGCCGAGCCTCGCCGGGCTCGCGCCCCCGCCGCCGAGGCCGCGCGCCGGGCCCCGCGCCCCCATTGGCCGTGCCCGCGCGAGCCAACGACGCCGACGTGCCGGGAGCCAATGGGCGCACGGCTCGCGAGCCCGTCAGCGAACGCGGCTCGGACCCGCTGCTCTTTTGAGAACCCGCACATCCTTGCGCCCGCAGCCCTGAGCCGAGCGCCTAGTCTAGTGGTCCCGGTGTCCACAATCACGAGTGAGGGGCAAAGGGAGGGGGAAAGAGGAGACTAAAGAGAGGGAGCCAAAGGGGAGGAAAGAAAAAAAATAGTAATTACCCGTTTTCTTAAGGAGTCAGAAGAGAGGGGAAAGAGGACCGGAAGGGAAAAGGAATTGGGTTGACTCACCTTTATTTAGACTCCAGCGCGGCCGCCCTCGCAGCCTCCCCAGACTCGCGCTGGAATAGTGGGAAGACACTAAGAGCAGAGAAGGGGGTCCCTAAAGAACCCACAGGAAACTACAACTTCAGGAGCTGGAGCTCCGGATGGGCGGGCGGGCGGGCGGACTCTGAGCTCTGGTTTCTCCACAGACAAACCCAGGCGCTCGGGCTGAGCCCGGCGGGGCGGCTGGTCTCCAAGGAAGATGCAGCAGGTCCGCGTCCACCGGACACGCGGGGAAGCCCGAGCCTGCGGCTCAAAACCGGAGACCCAGCTGGTCTCCACTGAGAGCCCGTGCTGGAAGAAATAAATGCCTGGCCAGACACTTTCTCCTGAGCGGGGGAAGTAATGCCCGAAGCGTTCTCTGGTGGCGAGGGCAGCCACGGTTCACTGTGGGGTCAGGCTGGCGTGGGGCTCAGGAACCCGAGTGGCGGTTCTCAGCCTGGGCCCCAGCCTCGCCACAAGCCAGTTCGTTCACCCCCCACCCCTTTCGGCCAGCCGCTCATTTGGAAAGGAAACAGTCACTGTGGATCCACTTGGGACCCGAAGCATGACTGTGACGCCTCGTCGGAGGGTATCAACTTGCATTATTTTCTCTAGGACGTCTCCAACCTGTCTCTTGTTGAATGTCAGAGTAATGGGAAGTGCCAGTGACAAGACGGCGTATTACTCCTGATTAAGTGCCGTGTCAACCTAATTAGCAGAGTAATTATAAGGTGCTAATGAATGATTCAAAGTTCTTTGAGTTACAATTTACTCCAAATTACCATTTTAAGAACCCTATGAATCTGCGGGGCTGGCATCGCTTCCGTGACTAGATGCAGAATGATGTTAGAAAATGGCCTTTAAAGTCTCCAAGGGCTGGGCCAAAATCTGGGGTTTAGTTGCAGTTCTGTAGGTCGCTTTCTGGGCAACAGCTTTTTTCTATTGAGCTCGAGGGGAGGAGGGTCAGGGAGGCAAATGACCTCCTGGGACAAGATCTTGCCTTTCGGTAGGAACTGCTTCTGTATGAACCCTAGGTCCGGAAGGGGGTAGGTGGGACACTCATTCTCTCCGCGTTTTCCTAGGGAAATCTCTGTGTTTGACCCAGAAAAAGCCCGCGCTATTTCGAGGGTGTGTTGAGCTGCTTTTTATCATCTGCGTGCCATTTTTCCTAGGGCTGTCTCTGAGAACACTGGGGAGAGGAGGGATCGAGGCGAGGAGATGTACAATCCGGACAGCTCTCGCTTTTGTCAGAAGGCGAGGGGAGTTTGGCGGAGGAGCCGGGGTTGGTGAGCCGAGGCGGGGACGCGGGACGTGCTGGAGGCAGAGGCCGACGCTAGCATTAGGTGTGCGGGGAGCCCCTCGGGAACGTGTGGCCGGTGAGGGGTAGGGACCCCCTAGGCTGGAGCAGGGTTGGATCCGCCGCCTTTGGCGCAGGAACTGAGTGCTGGCCAGGTAGGACCCTCCAGAGGGCTCTTGGGCCAGGCCTTGGCCTTCGGGCCGGGGTTATGCGAACACGGGCCAGGAAAGTAGGAGGTCAATTTACCGAATGTCTCAAGGCCCAGCCTTGTAAGGCCGGGCGCCGCACACCTTCGCTGCCTGGGCACCCTGATCTCCTTGCCTCTGGCACAGTTGACCACTGTGGGAAGGGCGGGAAGGGCGTCAGGGCTGTGAGACTGCAAACGGACACTACACATTCTCCCCTCTTCACATATCGATTAGGGTGCCTTTTTTTTTTTTTTTTTTTTGTCGCCCACTAACTTCCGAATGAGGTGCGTTTTCTCCTAGCCCTTGGGGTCTCCAACTCGCACTCCCCTCACTGCGTATTCAGTATGGGAAGTGGGGCAGGGGCGAAAACAAATTTAAAATCCAGAACTGACGGCACTGCACAAATCAATCATTCTCGACCTTGATAAATAATTCATTTAAGCCTGTTTTTGTTTTGTTCCGACGCCTAAAATGACTCAAGAGCTCAAAAGGCTGATCGCACAGCTTGTGTTGGGCGGTTCGGCAGGGTTTTTTGCTTGGAATAATTCACAACATTGGCAGGGGAGACGGTGCAAATATGACCCTACGAAAAATTGAAATCTGAAAAGAAAGGGAGAGAGGAAAGTGGAAGTGTTGAGAGCAGGGGAGAGTGGGTGTTTTATGACAACCCTAAAGCAAAGCGAACGGGAACCCAGTATTCCCCACCTTGTGAATGTCTTTGATCATATTTTCTTAAGAAAGGGTTGGTATCACAGAAGATTTCTCTGGGTCGGTGTTAGGAGATCAGCAGCAATGGTGAGGGAAAAGTATGACCTTGACTTTTATTAAGGTGCCTATATTTAGGTCCCTCCCAGAGAGGAAATGCTACTAGTGACCTGAAGATTCAAAAGAGGAACTTGAGGACCAGATCACAAACTCAATGAAAAACAAATTCTTCAGAGCTGGAGTTTTGTTTAACTTTTCTGAGTTCTTTTTTCTCCAGACACATTCCTCTTTTGCCATTTTTCCCCCCTGAGAGTACATATAATGTATACATCCAAGAAGTCATGCATTTTCTGGCAAAGTAAGCATAATTCACTTTTCATTTTAAAAAATCACAATTCAGAAATAGAATAGGGTGCAGATTAATCACATTTCCAAATGAAAGGAAATACTTTAACTGGATTTCATCTCAGATTTCCTCTCTGGACTTAAAATACAAATAAATAGAGTCCCTAAACTGGCATGAGTTTAAATATAATCTTTCACTTTCAAGCCTTAAATAAAAGAAGAGAAGGAAGAAAGAAAATTGTTTAATGTTTTGAAAGATTTTAGAATTATCGTCCAGAAAACAGTTACTTGCCAACTGTGGGTAATAGAGAACAAACTTTTTTTCCCTAGCTCTGAAGGACACATCAGTGATGAGCAGCACCAAAGATGCTCCTTTCCTACTGCAAAGAATGGTCTAAACACTAGCATATTTTAACAAGTTTTGTTCCTTACTAAATTCTCAACAAGATACTTTCACCACCTAGATTGTGTTTAAACTGGAGCATCCGGTTTTTTTTAATGAAGGTTAACTTTGAAGAAATTCACCCACAGACTATGATGAACTTGGAGGAAGTGTTTCTTTTTATCATATTCAATTTTAACGTTTCTAAATGTTCACATGACAATGCCAACTGATGGGAACGAGGTGCAAAGGCGCTTCCCTCCACTGGGCGGCGCCAAGAGCTCCGAACCGAGGGATCCAGCTATTGTTTCTTTCTATAAAAAAGATGCAAGATACACAAATGAGCTCTCCGCCTTCTAAGGCTGACACCCTGAAGATTGTGTGACCTCTCGCCATTTCAAAGCAACAGAAACGTCGGAAGTTTTCCTTTTTCTCCCCGCCCCTCCCCCCACGTCTATCAATATATTTTTAACCGCTTCAGGATTTGATGCATATTTGCTTAGAAAAATAATATATTAAAGAGAAATATACTGGCAGCTCTGCTGAGAGAGAGAAAGAGAAAGAGAGATTAAAATGTAATTGAGTCCCTTAAATAGACTGAAACCGAGAGAATGGGGATTGGGAGCAGAAGGAGAAAGGTAAAGTAAAAGAAATAAAAATAAGGTAACTAAAAAATATTTTAATAGGAACAAGTTAAAATGATAATCTATGTAATTACTAATTGTTCTAGGGGAATGAAAGTTTTGAGAGATGGTTCTGGTATTATAATAAAATTTGCAAGAGCCATAAGCATCACCAAAATTTTAAAGATAAGCAGTTTTGAAAGGGGTCTGGTGAACTTGGCTCTCCCTGGGGGATAGATATATGTTGTGCAGGGGCAACTGTCAGGAAGGTAAGCACAGATGTAGAAGAAAGAATGTTGGAAAGGAGAGTTTTAGTCCCATTTTACTACTTTCTAGTGTTCTTGGGCAAGACACTTAACCTTTCTGATCACCAAGTTCCTTCTCTATTAAAAAAAGAGAATAATTCTTGCCTAGAATAAGATGGCTCTCATGGCCAAATAAGACCTTCTATGTAAAAGCTCTTTACAAAATGTAAAGCAAGAGTTTGTTAAATACACTACACAAAGATGGCAATTATTTCTAGCTATGGCCAACACCCAGTAGCCATATTTTTTTTCATTTATTCCTTCTCTCATTTAGTGTGTTTATTCACTCAGTCAAAAGACATTACTGAATGTGCATTCTATGCCAGATGCTTGACAAAGGGACACTAATCCACCTCAAAGAGTTGACAAGAGCTTGTGCCAGAAATTGTCATAAATACCATGATGCAAATCTGAACTTGCTACAGTGGAGATGTGAAAGGGAGTGGGAAATCTTACCTTTGGAAAGGTTGGGGGAAGAGAAGGTCTTCCTAAAGAAATGAAGTGTGTGTTCAGTTAAGAAAGAAAAGGGGAACATCTGAAGTAGTGAGATATAGAGGGATTTCTGTGGTAGCTAAGGGTAATAATGGTGCAAAAATGTCTACAAATTGTCCAAACTTTTAATCTGACTGTAGAGCTCTGCTGCTAACTGTAGGCATACGTTGGCTTTACGGATCTCTTTTGAATGCAGCAGGAAGAGACAAAATACTCTTGAACACTTTGGAGAGAAAAGGAACTAAAGGCAATGTCCACAGATCTGGGCAGCAGAGTTTACAACAGGTTACATAGTCTCTTAGATGTGGTCCCAGGAGATGATTCAGCCCCCTCAAACCAGAACTGTATCCCCTTCCCTCCTTCTAGATTTCTGAATTCTGGGAGGCTTGATGAGCTTAGAAAGCTCAGAAAGAGATCTCCAATTCAGGTGAGGAGATAGGGAAGTTGATAAAGTGAAAGCAGTGGGGGTGGGGGACATGGGGAGAGATTTTATTTCACCCCTCCTAAGCTGAAATATTGTCCATTGAAGGCAGGCTCCTGAAGAAATTAAAGGGCCTCCATGTGACACAGCCACGTCCCGCGTAAAAAGGACCCTGAAGCCTGTAAGGTCTCATGAAGGGAATTGATTCTTCTAGCAATTGCTGAAGTTAAGAAAGAACCGAGAGGCCGAGACAGAGGAGAAACGAAAGCCTCAGAGCACACAGAGAGGATGCCAATCAGAGAAGAGGAAATTCATTTGCGATGTTAATTAACAAGCGGCTAATTAAAACGGCACTTTGAGCGCTAATCAATCGCCTTATTAAGTTACAGCCATCACTGGAACAAATTGAAAGCTCCCCGCCCCGTTTCCTCCCTCTGGTGCAGGCGGGGCTGGGTTCCCAGATACCGCGCGGGGAGTCGGGGAGCTGTCTCCGTCTGCTCTCTCAGTCTCTCCCGGGTCTACAGAATCTCCCAACTTCCATGGATCACGCCTGCCAGATTGCCCGCCCCCGCAGAACTGAACTAGTGTTTAGGAGGCGATTTCCAGTCCAGACGCACGGGCCGGGGAGTAAGTGGTTGTGTCGGAGAACAACTCACTGAGCAGCAGCCAACACCGAGGTTGCCTTCCGGAAAGAGTTCCCAAAATGCGCAGCAAGGTGATCTGTGGGCCGCCAGCAGGGGAAGGAGGCAATTCAACCCGAGAGGGGGCGCTCTCAGGCTGAGATCACTTATCCCCATTTCCCGGGACATACCCAACGCCTCGTTTTGAAAATTCTTCTTAGGCCCTTGCCCTGCTGCAGCCCAGCCACCAGTAAAGAGCTGATCTGACTTCAGGCAGCAAGGATAGGACAGCCAACCTCCCTGGCTCTTTCTCCTTAGGCTCCATAAGAATGGGATGGGCGGGGGAGAATGTGCTGATCATCTGCGACCGGGGCATATTCCAGCCAGTGCGTGCCTCCCAGCCAAACACATTCACCCTTCTCCTATGCCACTGGCCCTCCAAACTCGCTACGAGAATTAAGATTTCGAATTCTTATTTTGACGAGCCTTCCTCATTCCCTAGTTGTTAAATGCCTGCTTTTCACCGAATTCCCGAGGGAGAAACATTTGGCAATAAGAGGAGGCTGTCGGTCCAACTCCACCTGCCTCGCGGTCCTTGTTAAGGCAAAACACACCCGGAGCGCCCACTGCAACATTCCTGGGGTGCTGAGCCGAAGCGCAGTAAAGGGAGACCCCGGCGGACTCCTGTCTGATTTGCTTTTTACAGCCTGCTACAGAGAAAAAGAGAACGCCATTGAAAGGAAGGTCTTTTGCGTGGTGGGTGATGGGTGGGTGGCTGATGTGTGCATGGCACAGGGTGTAGTTTATGTGCCTGCGATGATACACGTGTGTCCTGAGCTGGTCTGTGGGCTCTCCGTCCCGGAGGTGCGGCTGACCGCATCTGCCGGTGGGTCTGAGCGTGCTTGGGGTGTCCCAGGAGAACCGAAGGAACAGCTCCCACGTGCAAAGTTCAGAAGCATTAATATTTTCATCATATTATCATTATTCAATATAATAATATTTGCTCGGTTAGCGGCACTAATTAGGCCACATTAAAACCGTAGTGTCTCCCTAATGGTGCGTAATGTGCCCACACTAACATTTTTCTCTCTGAGGATGGGCGGCTGCTGGCTGGCAGGGGAGGGAAGACAGGCAAACAGCGGGCTGGATTAGGGCGTGACGCCCCCCACCACACACACAAACACACACCCGCAGCTGGATGACAGCCGGGTGGCACCTGAAGTCTCCTTGCGGTCGACGGGGCCCTCCGCTGCGCACTGGGCCCCGCGCCCAGCACCCTGCAGCCTCCTCCCGAGACCCCGCGCTTTGAACTCGGCGGATTGATTTTGCTTCCCTTTCCCCTTTTGTGTGCGTGTGTGTGTGTGTGTGTGTGTGTGTGTGTGTGTGTCTTCAATTGGTTAGGTTTTTAAGGTTTGGGAGGGCCCATGTGAAAGAATTAAAATACTCTTAACTAGAGCCCTTTAACCGATAGCTGCTGGTCCCGCCTCCTAGCTCGGCGCTTTTAGGACGCCCTTCCCAATGGGAATTTCTTTCAGAGATTGGAAAGTGGAGGTGTAAAAGAAGCTTCCGCAGAGCAGGTCCAGTCTGAGTTTTTTTTCTGTTCCTGAAGCTGGTGGTCGGCCGGGGCGCCCTGCAGCCTTTGGCGAGGTAGATCTTAAGCACCGAGAGAGTGCCCCGCCCGCAGGCGCCGCAGCGAGATCTCTCTGAATATGTAACATATTTGTAACGCGCGCCGAGGTGTGATGTGTGTGCAGGAATGGGGCGGGGGGGGGGGGGAGGCGGACGATGAAGCTGGATTGAGAAGGGGGGGCACAGAACTCACATTGTACTGCGCAATCTAACAATCTGAACGTTCCTTTATTAAAAGCTGCTGCGTGACATTTACACTGAGCCACCAGCCTCTGCTTCTAATCCAAGCGAAAACGATTGTACTGTCCAGTCGTGGCTGCGGCGTTCGGCGACGTTGCTGTCTGCTGCCGGGCCGGGCCCCTCAGCTACAACCCTGAAGGCCCCTGCTCCCCTCCTGGGAGCTGGGGAGGGCAAAGTACCGCCAGCCCTGCCGGGGGCCCGAGGGTTAAGGACATGGAGACTCGCTCCACTCCGGCCAGCCGCTCAGCTCAGCGAAGCTCTAGTGACCTGGTCTGGGCCTCTCGCCCTTCCCTCCTCGTGAAGGAGTAAACTTTCTGCCTTCCCCCCACCCCCATAATCCGATCGTTTAGAGCTGCTGTTTTCCTTTTGTCAGATTCCCCCTCCCCGATCAGTCTGAGTACACGATCAGAACTGCTCAGAGAGCAGGAAGCACATTGATTTCAGCTTGTTCTGTCCACAGACAGGCCCTGACAAGGTTGTTAGAACAGTCAGAAAGGTCTATACAATCACTTAATTACCAAAACTGTCAGTCAGGCGGGACGCAGGTCCGCGTCCCGGGCTGCGTCAGGCATTCCAGCACTGGGCCGCGCGCGTGATTGATCGGTGCTGATAGCATCGCAAAATAATTACGGCGAATTTTCTGATGTGTGATTTTGTCCCAAGTTCATGCTTCAGAGAGGGAATCGGAGGATGAGAAGGGTCAATGCCATTTCGGATTACCTGGAGTCCGCGAGAAAGGGCAAAATGGAAGGAGGGGTAGGCTCTGAGGAAAAGGGAAGAGAAGGGGTGCAGAGGGAGACGGGAAGAAGAGGAAGAAAGAGAGCGAGTTATGGATTGCTGCAGGGACTGCAAGCAATTCGTCAAACTGTGCAAGTGATTTCCTTCAGAGCC
>NC_090990.1:71572500-71665000 GCF_041146395.1 Eulemur rufifrons
TATCACCGAACCGCATGCATTTCACATCAGATCATAAGAGCAATGCTTCAAAAGATTATCCCAGAAAGTGCTTAGAAAGATGGAATGGGTTAACTTTGCTTGCCAGAAGGTGTTCTGACAAACACAGGAAAAGAGAGATATGTGCAGCCCCCTTTAAGAGCAGCGCAACTGAAGAAAAAAGAGATTTATGCTTTTAATTAATGGCAATTAAACCATGCCTGTTGGCTTGGCCTATGGCAATTGTTCCCTGCAAAAAGGAGGCCGAGCTGGTGACAAGCATTTGAATCCGCTAAGTTCTGTCAAGGGAGCTGACTCTGCAGGCATCAAAACCAAACTAAATCAATAAAAGAATTAAACTTTTATAAATTGCATTTTGACAAGTATCAGATACCGTTAAGCTTTGATATTATGAATTCCTTGGAGGTGATGCAAACAAGAAGGGCCGCAGTTAGAGATCCAAACAATCAAAGAGGCTTGTTAACATGCGCTGTCAAATGCATCAGTGCTATTAATTACTACAAATTAATGTGACTCTCTCTTCCTCTGGTGATTGGAATAATAATCAGCCAGATTCATGGAATGAGCACAGAGAACATATGCAACCCTGCCAAAAAGAATAAGTTTAAAAAACAGGAGACATTTACAATCTTTGTGTTCAAAGACTGGATGGGTTTTTTGTTGCCGTTGTGACCTCACTTTACCCCATCTTCCTGATTCCTGGGATCTTCTTCATGTGCTTTTTCCTGTGTGATGACAGAAGGAGGCATCATACTCTTGCCAATGATTATTGGAGCAGAGAATAAAATCTTTATTGTGTTCCACTGAGGTATGGGGGGAAATCTAGCCCTATCCAAAATGATGGTTTTCTAGGAAATGAACTCCAAATGCCAGAAGTCCCATAATTTGGCTAGTTGCTAGCATGAAAACTTAGCTTAGCAGTAGGGTTGATAATTAAAATTACATGATACTTTCTCTCTAGCAGTGCAGTAGGCAGGACTTGTGGGGAAAATAGGAACCCTAATTATTTCTAATAAGGATTCTGGGTACCTAGAATGAGTCAAACAGAAGAATTTCCCCCAGCATTTTGTGATATTCTACATCTACAAATGACCATTGCCAGGATTCACCAGTTCCCCTTCAGAACCACATTTTAAAATAGAATGTGATTTTCATCTTAACAGCTAAAAGAATTGTGATACTAGATCCCTCCCCTACCCAGTGAAATGCCACAACAGACTAGAGCTAAACAAATATTTGTGTCATTAAATGTAACAATTTATGTTTTAAAAAAATTTTAAAAAGCAAACATTACAAATTAGTAACAACATATGTCCTTGTGCTTTCTAACACATAACATTTTTTTCTACTTTATTTTACTAATTTGGGCATCTTAATACCCTCCTTCTCAAAGTCTCTTTCTGCCTTTTACTTTTTACTTTGTGAACCAATGCCGTATGGGTTCTCACCTCTGAGAAGCTTCACAAATGTTTCTACTACATTTTTAGATTAATTGAAGAATGGAGTTTAGCCACAAAATATGGGAATTTATAATTTGGGAGTTCTTTTATATAGGAAGCACTAAACATCCCAGAATATGAATTAATTTTCTTTTAGTCAAAGAGGGTACAGGATGGAGGTAGGGATTGCAGGGAGGGAACCTCTAATTCTCTCCTACAATTGGAAATAGGGTTACAATTTGGAATAACATCCTGTCCCTCCCTATTGTCTTGGGATTATCTATAGCTCTAGAAAATCATGATTTGCTAATTGTGTTAGTAGGTTACTATGTATTAGTTGGGTGGGCTGTTTTAACTGGAGAGACACAGGAATAATAAAACACCTTCTAAGCTGAAGTAGGAATGGTGCCAGGTGTGTACAGAGTTTGGACTAGTGATTTGATTTTTACTATTGACTGTATCTAAGTGTGTTTTTTAACACAGAGAGGAATTATCTTGACACCATCTGGTAGCAGTTTTTCTAAATGTCTGATAAAATTTAAAACTCAGTTTGAAGCTTGGCCAGTGATAAATATGCTCAAGATTCCATGTGGCCTTGGTCAATCTCTGACCTTATAACGTATAAGGGCATTTGTCTCAAACTGTGGTTACAGTATTTTATTGATGTGCCTAATCTGTTACCCAGGAACCACAATTCTTATGATAGATAGGATATTTGCTTGGTTAGTGACAAGGAAGTTTGGGATGATTTTTTTCCCTTTTTCATGGTCAAGAAATGGATCCTGGCTCTAAGTATGGATTTAAGTTTAAGTTTTCCATTTTAGGGGCTTCTCAAGATCTGTTTAGAAAGAGCATTAAAGGGGAGAAAAGGGGAAACAAATGCATATAAAGACTCCACAGAAGAGTCTGATAGATAAAAGTCTGCTTCTAAAGATGCTTCTTTCCTCTCCTATGTGCTCACTCAGCAAATACAGAAGGAATTTATTGTTGGAAATTTGTGTAATCATTTTTATCTGATTACTTGGCAATATGCTGCATGAGCTCAAGCCTCTCTCTATTTTAGAAATCCTGGTTTTATTATAAGTATGCTTCAGTTCCTCCAATGTCTTTATGGATTTGAAGGGGCTACTCAAGCTTTGTCACTTATTTTTAACAATATAATTTTCTGAGTGGAACATTCTTGCTAAGCCTGATATGTGATATGTAAGCACATATTGACCATTCACTATTATTTTAATACTTCCTGGCAGCGGCAGTACATCAGGCAGAGTTCAAACAACACATTTGTCTGAAGTTCAGCATCCATTCAAATCAAACTTGTCAGCTTTTAATTTTTTAATACTGTTTTTTATTTTTATTGAAATTCAAGTTCATAAATGCCCTGTATAATTAACCATATGCCTTGATATGAACAATCCACATTCTAAGTGGGGAAAAAGTAACTAAAGTACCTCCTGTTAATACAATAATTATCTTTTCCTGAATAGTTAATATACGACACATTTGCATTTAGTTCATTTTTTCCCTATTTTTTCAAGGCCTCTCGTTTATAAATTTGCACATGTGGTTGTGAACATGTGTGTGTATTTTTATTGTGTGAGAAGATATTTCCTTCATTTTCACTTTGGCTTCTTTCACCGTTTTCTCCTTTTTAAATTTATAAATAGTTTTCACTTTGGGCTGGTAGCTCAATTCACAAATTGTTATTATCAATGTGATAACAAGCAAGTTTGTGAATTCTCAATTTTACATATGATAGGATTTAAGAACTATTATCCAAAATCCTTTCTTGTAAAAAAAAAGGAGAGGGTAGGCAGTGTTGGTGAGGGTATTCAAAATTTCATACACAGGTAGAAATATAGATATATATTCAATGACACATTTATTCACATACATGTATACCAGTATAATCTATGACTCTTGATTTCTCAGAAAATATGTCTTTGTTTGAGAGGTAAGTTATCTCTTTCTACTTTGCTCGTGAAGAAAATGGCAGATGAATGATCAGCTGTTGGTTATTCTTCACCATGTGGAGTGATGGATGAACAGACACTTTAATTTAGCCCTTTTGTGTTTGCACATACTTTGAGAGACTTTTGTTTTTGTTATAGTGTTTCACATACAATGAAGCTCCATATACTTAGTTCAACTTACAATTAGACAAGTTGCACATACAGATGTTAATGTTTTTCTCTATTTATAATACTGAAAATTGTCCCAAGAAGGGATTTGTAGGAGTGACTTTGGATATTTCATAGATGGATTAGTAACTAACGAAACACACACACGCACACACACACACACACACACACACATAAGTGCTGGTGATGGTTTCAATTCAAGTTATAGTTGCTAAACTATAACTATAGTTTTCCCCCATATGACAATTTTGTGACTTGGGAGAAAAGAAATGGCAATTTTACTTCACTTCACAAGTCTTGCAGTAGTTTCTTAGGCAAAGGAGTATGAACTGGAAGCTACTGCTGAACTTGGTTTATATTTTATGGTCATTATATTTATGGTGATAAAAAATGGCAAATGTTAAATCCATTTCTAAAAAACAACACTTCAACAGATATATCAAAGGCTAAATTTTGTGGATACATCCCAAATATAATCTTGAGTTATTGAGCAGTTTTTTTTTCAGCTGCAAAAAAAGACTTTTATGATCTGACCTTTCCATGACCCAAATTGTAAGACTTGGGACCTGAATTTATTAACCGTCAACACTACTGGTTAACCATCTCTTTCATTCCCGGCTCTGGGATGTAGCCCTCTTTTCCTCACCTACCTACATACCTGCTCTGGCTTGGTATTTAATAAATTCTGTCCTGCTAGTTAGCCCAAATACAAATGTTTAGTGAACCTATTCATTTACACTGAGTACAACTGATCAACCATCATCACACACTTGCTTTATTTGGTAATAAAGTTAAACCTCAATGTGGGAACATCCCTTTTCTCTCTCTTCAGAAATGGCAACAATTCTGGCATGGTGTATATGGTTCTTCTTGAACAAATATAAAAGAAGAGTCAGTAATGATCCATATACAAGCTGATTCAGAGAGGGCTATACTATTAATAACCTCATGAGGTCTTAGGAAAGTCATTAATTTAGTGGAATTTTGTTTTCACATTAAAAGAAAATGATTATATGTTACATATTCATCCCACAAATATGCCAGACCCTGTTGTATCCCCAAGGATATAATTATCAATAACAAAGGTTAGTTCTTGAATTCCCAGACTTCATAGGCTAAAGGAAAGAGAGAAAATAAATATATTACAAGGGAGTTGATAAGTACAATGGTTGTGGTAGTACAAAATGGCCATGGGAGCACAGAGGAGGGATATCTAACCCAGCCCAGGGATGGCATGAAGGGTTAGGGAGTGTTCCTGGAGAAAGGAATGTCTAAACCAGGATCTAAAGGAAGAGCAGAAATTGGCTAGAGAAAGGGAGATGGAGGAAGAGAGAGGGGGAAGAGTGTTTCAGGCAGCAGGAAAGGCAGGACCTAGGTCAGATACAAAAAAATTTATGGTAAAATCAAAGATGAAAGTCATTCATTTCATCTGGACCCCAGAGTTTGAGGGAAGACTTCATATAGAATATAAAAAGAACTTTCTAATATTAGAGTATAACTGTTTAAAAATAAGTACTTGGCACTACTAGTCTTGATTGTGTAAATATGATTTACTAGTAGTGATGGCCTTGGATATATTTATATAACTATTATTTACTAGATAAATGTCTAGTTGATTCAGTAGCTTTAAAGGCTGATCTGTATCATTATATAAGGGAAAAAAATCAAGGGGACTTAAAATACATTTTGTTTCTGTTTGTTGATCTCTCACATCTGTATAGCATGCAAACATGATAAAGCCCTACACATACTCATTCAATCCTGAGAACAATATTGTGAGGTAGGAATCTAGGGTCAAACCTAAGGATTATATAATTTCAAAGACTGAGTAACACACACACACACACACACACACACACACACAGAAAAACAGTTGACACATTCAGAGAAGGGGAGCCTAAATCTGGCATTTACTCTGGAGTCAACTTTTAAGAAAAATCATAGGAATTAGAGATTTTTAATCTTGTTTTTCTAATAGTAATAGAAATGAAAATAATAATTTTGTTATCTGTTCTATTTTGCTTACTTCATACAGTCAGCAAATCAGCACCGAAATGTTTTATCTATTTCTTTAAAAAAGAGTGTTTTGGCTTTTGCTTGAATGCTGACTTCCAAGGGCGGGAGTTTGCTTATATTGAGGTAAAATCTGCCATCCAGTAACTTGCCTCCACCGGTCCCAGTTCTTTCCTTTCTCAGCACGGACATTCTCAGTTCTTCTACCACTTCTCATATGAGGTGGTTTCCAGGTTCCTCACAGTACCGTGAGTGGCTAAAAGCTCGGGTTCTGGCATCAGGGTCATTACCTGACCTCAGTCACTTGCTATGTGACCTTTGGCAACTCAAGCTTTCTAATTCTCAACTTGCTCAAAGATAAAATACTCTGAGGATTAAAAGTAACAATCCATGCAATGTGATTAGCCCAGGACTCAATAAGTGTTTTTTTTAAAAAATTACATTTTATTACTGTTTTAATCCCAGCCACCCTGTGAACACATTCTAGTTTGTCAATGTGCCTTTTAAAATTCAGCCCCCAAATTCAGACAAAATATTTCAGATGTAAGCCATGTGTTTAGTAATTAATGAATTTGATTAATGTTCCCCTAAGGCTTGGCAGAAGAGAACAGCTCTTTCAATACAATAAACAAACTATATGTATAAATAGCATGATTGGATTCAGATGTGTAAATACAGACATGATTTTTCTAACCTTTGAGCAAGTTACTTTAAGGATTTGTTTCCTAAAGTGATATAAGACTATGTGGCTTGGCTAATACTTACAAAGCCACAAGAGTTCTTACACCAAATGTAAGCAAAAGACTTGCTCACACCACCAAGGCCCTTCCCTTGCTCCAGCGGTAGGTGTTCACCAGCAACAAAATTGAGTGCTGGGACACAGGAGGGACAATACTGGGAGGCAGGAGTCTGTAATCTCATTATCAATAGCTGGTATATTATAACCATAGTGGCCTACTGTTTTAATATTGCAGCACACTAGGCTGTTTTTCAAATGCATTGTCTTTGGCCTGGAATTACTTATTGGAAAAATTCATAGGTCCTGCTATTGTTATGATGCTGTGTTATGGACTGAAACCTTTTTCTTTACTCAGGTAGGAGCCCAAACAAACAAAAATCACTAGCTACCCTGTTTTCTACTTCCCTTCTTCCATTAACTCTGGAAAGGGAAATAGATGCCTTCTCATGTCTTCATAGAGCCTCCTGCACATACATGGATGGATGAAAGGAGAGACTACATAGCTGATTGTTTAGATGTATATAGAAAGATAAAGGGGTAGATAGAGGGAAGAATAAGGATAGATCAGTAGGTGATAGATAGGTAGATAGATAGACAGACA
Source organism: Eulemur rufifrons (assembly GCF_041146395.1). Taxonomy (NCBI): domain Eukaryota; kingdom Metazoa; phylum Chordata; class Mammalia; order Primates; family Lemuridae; genus Eulemur; species Eulemur rufifrons. Next base: position 71,579,452 of record NC_090990.1, read on the forward strand.
GTGGATGCTATCGTGGAAAGCATCTCAGGCTGGGTATCAGGACATTTGAATTCCAATCTTGACTCTGCCATTAAGTTGCTCGTGATTTCACTTAGTCCATTAACCTCCCTCGGATGTTGCAGTACAATTGAGGTATTGCCAATCAGCAAATTGGGCCATATTAGTAGATCCTGAACTCTTAAGAGGTAGCTCTGCAAATCCATTGTCATTGCCCTGCTTGCCACCATTCCTCCCTGTCCGTGGCTAGGCAGGATTCTCAGTGTGCTGTGGGAAGGTGTGTTCTTTCTACCCACACCTTCCAACCACACTCTCAGAAATGCCCATGTTGCTGGAAAATGAGAAGTGGTTTGGGGTATCTGATACCAAATGGCATCCAGGTTCCTCTGAGCTAAATTCTGTTTCACCACACATAAAGATAACCTCCTAAATTTTTCCCTTCATAATATACTCCTTATGAACATAATCTTGTGTGTAAATAACTAATTTTTCTAAAAGCTGAGGAGTAGGCCTGGTTTTGCAGCTACCTGGTTTTCTTTAGTCCAACCCAATTAAAGGTGCTCAAATCTTAGGCAAAATGATGCCTTGAAAATTTACCTATAGTTCTAGCTTTCCCTTTTTGTGCTATATCCTCCCACAATGACAAGAGCCCTTATCACTTTTAACTCCCAATTCTCTATAACATAAAAGGAAGTACACATAAAATCCTACATCATTACAGCAGGAAGGGGCTTAGGGATTTTGCTAAAGGGTCTGTTGTCAACTTGGCTTCACCACCACCCTCTTCTAGCCAGGAACTACATTTCCCAGAATCTCCTTCCATATGGTTCTGGTCAGAATCAGCATGTCTTCCAATAAGACGCACTCCTGTGAGAATTGAAAGGTTGAAGAGGAGAAGCCATAATTCTCAGGATGCAGTTACAGGCAGAAGCGTGGGTACATGTGAAGTTCTAAACAGCTTGCAGGTGAAAATTTAAAGAATTGTGTCATTTGGCACCATACTGAGATAGAGGGCAGGCACTTTCCAGAAGTTCTTAAAATTTGCAGTGGCTTTCAGGTGCACTCTAGTGAATCACCTCCTTTAGTATGGCCAGCTAAGATCATTGCTGGTGGCTTCCCTGATCTTGGTTCCCCCAACTTTTCCAGTAGTTGGTTATGACTCTGATTTTCTGCATTAAATCATTTTCTGCATACTTGAAATGCACGGAGTGGCTTCTGTTTTCCTGACTGAACCCATACTGTGTAGGCATCACCTGATTCAACTACCACACTGGATATGTGGGTCCCCTTTATGACATATCTGATAAGGTGGCATTCAACCTGCTCTTAAACACTTAAAGAAATGTGGCAATTTGCCAGCTTCCAAAACTATCCATTACATCATAGAACTGCCCAAATCTTTAAAAATCAGTATCAGAGTATAGAGTAGAATGATCACGGCTATTTTTTAATTAGAAAAGCCTGGCTTTACATCCCATGCTTGCCTCTTGGGAATGGTGGGCAAGATGCTTAACGTCTTAGCCTCAGTTTTCTTTTCTGCCAAATGAAAGCAATAATTCTACCTACCTTTCAGGGTTGTTAAAAGTATTAATTGAGATGAAATTTATAAACCATCTTTTCCTTATACTAACCACAAATCAGCACCCATATAACTTTCACCATTTGGGCCTAATTCTGTCCTCTGGAACATGCAGATGGGGCCCCAGCTAGCCCACAGAGCACCTTTGGGAGAACAAGAGAAAGGCGCACCCTTTGAGCTGACTCTGCCTGGCATCGGGGCATAGGGCTGAGTGGCCAGAGCAAGAGCTGGATTTGACCCCTACTTGTCCCTCTTCTGAGCACCTGCAAGCACGGTTTGAACAACCATCCACTGTGTCACTGTGAGCAGATTAAATGTAATCTGTCAGGAAAATCTCTCATATATTTTAAGACTTCTCAACCCCTCAACTCCCCTTTTCTCCCCTCTCCAGACCGAACATTATCAGTTGGACATGGGGACATGGTAAAATAATAGCATATTCTTTATTAATGAATGATTCCAGAGGATGAAGAACAGGAAGACTAATTACACCAACTAAAAGTCATTCACATTAAGGTGCCACCTTAATTGTGCATTTGGATTTTTAAATGTTACTGTGTAGGTTTATCCTCTTGTTAAAGATTGTTGCACATTAGTGAAATGAGGGGAGGGCTGTGTGTGTGCCTCCTGCTGGGGTCGAGAAAGGGGAAGGTGTGCGATTCTAACTAGGCCCGCCCAGCTACATCTAAGGGCCTCTCTTGAGTCACCCTTTAGGGCCACTCGCCAGGGGACGGTGGGGCCCAAGATTGATTTTCCTTCCCCTCCAGGAAGAAAACCTGCTCCTAACATTTGTGGGGCCCAAGGCAAGAGAACAAATGGAGGCCTATAGATAATATGTCTAAATATTTAGAAGTTATAAATAAAGCTAAAAACTGTTAAATAAAATATGTTCTGTCTCTTACTATGACAAATATTCATAATGACAAAATTGAGAAAATGTGTGTAAAACTATGTTTTTTATGTGACTGACAGTCAGCAAAATATCAAAGATGACTGAATTAATTATTGTGCATGTCTGCGTGCTCTGTTGATGAGCTGGTGACACTTGGATGCATAATAAAGAAATACATAATTCATTAACTAGTATATATTTATTACATAAAATTAATTTGTCTTGCCTTCATTTCGGCAAAATCACTAATTGTATTGGTATAACCAAGATTTCCATATGTGTTCTATTAACATTAATGACAATTAGCCAAAATTTTTTAAATCATTGTAGTTCTATATATTTAATTCATTTCAACTTGAAGAAACTTCACTTTGCAGAAGCAACTGGAACTGTTGGTAAAATTCTTAAACTAAAATTGAAATTAGAAAATGAACTTAGAATATTAGAATATTTAACAAATAATCATAAACTATAAGGCAGTCATATGTGACAAAGTAGCATTATTGTAGAAAATATAAACTATTTTAATATCAAATGCATTGCTGTCATTTTAACATAAATATGTTACGGGAATATCTTTTAAAGGAATATCTAGATACATAAAGTACTTCTTACATTTTTATTTTAAATTTTCCAATGTTGGGTTATTATAGATGAAATAAAAACTATCAGGGCATTAATTAACTTGAAAATCTCTCTTCAGTTAAGACTATAACTTGATCTACAATGGTCAGAAACATGGCCTCCATTAAAACTACAAATTACGGGGAATTATTTATGCATGAATGATCTCCTTGATAGGTAAACATTTTCATTTCATTGCTCTAATGTCTTTATATTAATATTTTGTTGGAATATTACTGTTGTTCCATATTTTGCAACAAACGTTTTGCAATTTATTTTGATCTAGAAAATTTTGCTAAAATTTTGAGAAATATTTTTTAGTCCTTTTAAAAGTGAAGTAGCCAAACTTAAATGTTTGAAATTTTTTGTTAATTTCTGGTAATATTATTAGTGACAAGCAACAGTTCATTTCAAATAACTATGAATAGCATGAGTTTATAATTAATTTTTCTACAAAGATCTGACTCATGTTTCACTTGAGATTCTTCTGTTGTTTCAGTTAACTCTTGTTGTGCATCCTGTGTATTATCTAAATTAAATCCAATTGCTTTAACAGCATTTAAGCAGCATATCCATCATGTGTCCAAGACTGATTTTAAGGTCACCACCTTGTTTCACCAAAGTAGTTCATCTTTGGGAAGATTCAGAAAATATTATATGTAATCTTTGAATTGCTATCTAAAGAAACATATTTCTTAATAAAAAAAAATTAAATTTTTGCTATACATGACAAACACAAAAAATTTTTTTTGGACTTTTGGCCAGTATTCTAGATGGTAAATTTTTCTGTTTATCAACCATATTGCCACTATTATCTTAGACGCTGCCCTAAGAGAACTTTTAAATTGTTTAAATAAAGCTAAATTTTAATTTTAATCTTTAAAAAATTTAATTACATCTTATTAAATATTTTGATAAAACTAAAACTATTTGCAATTCTAGCATTCAGTCTGTCTAGTCATCAATGCAAAGAATAAGTATCATGCTTCCTGAAGGTTACATCTGGACTTACATATCCAATTTTAAGAGTGATATGAATTGTTGCAAAATATTCATTTTCTACCGCATGCAACTGTAGCAAATACTGTGTTAATTCCTGAATATCTTTGAAACCAAACTGGAACACAAAGAGAAGCAAGAAAATGTGTACTCGGTGCTTTTGGGAAATTATACTTTATTATGCAGGAATCCATAGCATTCACACTGGATTCGACAAGTTAATTTGCCTTTTCCCTTACCTAAGTGCTTCTGCCACTCAAATCCTCCTCGCACTCCAGGGCACTGTCTGTCTCCTAGGTAGATGGTGACATAATCTACAAACTCTCATGGTTTCTGATGCTGTTTAGAGGACAAAGGGAAGGAGTTGCAGAGAGTTCTTTTCCTCGTTCTTCAACTGTGTTCCCTACAAGAGAGAGTCACCTTGTGTCAATGCTAACCACCCCCCCACCACAAGTGTCTTTCTTACATATTGTGTGTGTGTGTGTTTGTGATCTGTGAAGCCCCAAAGGACAATACTGACAGGAAGGCCCCTTTTCTCCTTGGAGTTCTGACTAAGTCTAACAGATGGAGCCTATCCATATCTCAAACCAGTTCAGATCCTCCTGGACCTTTCTTGCCTGAAGGGCTCAGGTTTGGTCTCTTCACTTCCCCTCCCTCTGCTCCAAGTCTTCTAGATACATTTTTTTTTTTTTTTTGTTTAGAGGGTCCTTGAAGCTATATTGGGCAAATGTCCCCCTTTTACAGATAGTAAAACTGAGTCAGATAGCCAAAGCTATTTTTTTTTTTTTTCAGAAGTGCCCACACCGTACATGGCAGACTTAGGGCCCAAGTTTTCTAATTCTTAGTAGTCAAATGGAAGCAGTGACATCTTTTGCCCAAAGTAGTAAAATAACCTTTTTCTCCATTTCACCAAAATAAGTACTGCAATATCCCCTAAATAGAAAAACATCTTGAGCCTATCATAGGCATAACATTAGTAACATCTTCAAAAGTCTAGGTATAGATTTCAATATAGTGGAGTTGAGTTTTACAGGACACAAGATTCCAAGTTTTGTAGTTATAAGAATTGTGTGTGGATCAGAATTGTGTCTGCTGTTTGAAGGTGATGCCCATCAGGTCAGCCATCCAAGCAGAATGCACTTGGCAGGAAAGCTCCCATGGAAGTCCCAAATCCAAGCACAACATGTGGCTCAGAGCTGCTCAAGACTATGCTTTGCTTTCCTGGACCTGTCAATGATACATTTCCCTTGTCTTCTCTGCATATTTTCTCTTCATATTCATGGAGGTTATCATTAGGAGAACAGAAATTCCTTTCTTCTAGCATTAGTCATTTCCCAATGACTCATCTTCCCTTCCTCCCCCACCCTCTCCCTTCTAAGTACATGTATGTCCCTTCTATTGCATTTAAGGTCTCTACTGTAACATTTGGCTTTACAGTATATATCTCAGACAACACTCCCCCCCAACACACATTAGTCTCATCTCCACAATTAGATTTTAAACAACTTAAGAGCAAAGGTTATGTTCATACTTCTGTGTCACCCATAGTACAATGCTCAACATATATAGGGGTTCAATCACATTTGTCAATGGATGGATTAAACAAATAATTCTTAAACTTTTTGGTGTCATACCCTTTATACTCTTAAAAATTATTGAGGCTCCAAAGAGATTTTGTTTATGAGAGTTACGTCCATCAATATTTAACATATTAGAAGTTAAAACTGAGAAAATCCTAAAATATCATTGCAAACAAGACAACAGAAGTGCACTTTTTGTTGTGTTTCTGCATAGATGCAAGGAAAACTTTGGGGTTTCCAAAATAACAATTCATTGGACAATATTGAGGTTACAGAGGTTTTACCAGGTATAATCGAAGATAACTACTTAAAGCACAGGAAGTACTGGGAACAACTGAGTTAATCTCAGAAAAGGTATATTTTTGTATCCTGAGTCTACCACCTTAGAAAATTCTAGAAAACACAAGATTATACAAGTATACATCCCATAATCTGTCAGAGCAATGACATTATCCCATAGGTAGCCCGGAAAACTACACCATATACTCAGGAGAAAATGAGAATGAAACAGGTAAGTAACATCTCAGTAGTAGTATAAAAGTAGTTTTGACCTCATGGATCCCCTGAAAGACTCTTGAGGACCCCCAGGGGTTCCCAGACCAGACTTTGGAAGAAGTGGACTAAATTATAGTCTTGGTTAATTAGACAACTTAAAGATGCTTATTACACAAAATTATAAATTGAACATTATAGGACAATTTGAATCTATTTTGTTGTGATTGGCGTTTGCATTAGTTATCTAGTACTGTATTCATTCTCTAATTATGTTAGTCATTGAATTATCCCTGAACTTAATGGCTTAATACCATAAGCATTTATTATCTCACACTTTCTGTGGGGTTAGGAATCTGGGTGCAGCTTCTTGGGTGCCTTGTTCAAGGTGTCTCAAGGTTGCATTAAACTTTGCGTGAGGGGTATGGTCTCATATGAAGTTTTGACTTGCTTCCAAGCTTGCTTAGGTGGTTGTTGGCAGGATTCAGTTCTCACAGACTATTGGACTGAGGCCTTAGTTTCTCACTGGCTGTTGCCTGGAGGTCCTTGCCACACAGACCTCTCCATAAGGCACTTCACAATGTGGCAGCTGGCTCTCCTCAGAGCAAATGAGTGAGAGAGTAAGAAAGGGGTCCCAAGATGGAAGCCACAATCTTTTTGCAACCTAATCTGATAAGTGACATCCCATCTCCTTTGCCCTATTCTGTTCGTTAGAAGCAGATCAATAAGTCTCCCCACACTTTAGGGAGCTACCAAGAGTACAGATGCCAAGAGGCAGAGACCATTGAGTTCACCTTAGAGGCTGCCTACTATAGCATTTTCTTTTTGGAAAAGGAAAGATATGATTCAGCAAATAAATAAGTGAAAAACCAGTTCCTCAAATTATTCTGTTATTTTCCTGGCCAGATTCCTCCTGTTATAACACCATTCTTTTCTTCTTTGTCTGTACTGCTGTTACCAATAAAGTGGCTTCACACTGGTGAGAGGAGCCTATTGAGATATTTTAAGATTAAGATACTTTATGGCTTTGGTTTATCTTATTTCAAGTTCATTGGATTGTCTGTTTGAATAAACATTTCTCATCCATGGGCATGTCAGACTACTAGTTGTCCTTCAAAATCCATCTTTTTCATATTTCTGGGCACATGGCCACCCAGCTAGCAATTACATCTCCCAGCCCCGCACAGCTGGAAGTGACCATGGGCCTAAAGTTTAGGCCAATGAGATGTGAGAGAAAGAGATGTGTGCAACTTCTCTGTCATCTCCAACTCAAAAAGGGCCCCATGTGCTGGCTTTTGGCTCATCACCCTGTCTACTAGCTGGAAATGGTGACAACTTGAGCAGCCTTGGAAGCCATATGTTGGGATGGCAGTCCACCTGGCTCCATGGAGCAGAGCTACCCCTTTAGCCTGAATTGGGCAGACTGTTCCTTGAGAGAGATACAAACTTCTATCTTATTTAAGTCACTGTTTGGGGGGCTTCTTTGTTATGAGCAGCTTAGCTTTTTCTCCAGCTATTACACTTGACATAAATTAGACAAAGAACTCAGAGACTGAACTGTTCTACTGTAGCTTAAAATACTGCTTTAGTTGACAGTGGGGGAGGCTTTGTGTGTGTGTGAGAGGGGGGGATATATGGGAACTCTGTATTTTTAATTTGCTGTGAACCTGAAACTGCTCTAAAAATAAAGTTTGTTAATTTAAAACAAAACAAAACACTGTTTTACTCTTAGTAAATAACAAAAGAATGTTTTATTCATTCATTCACTGATATTGTTTAATAAATATATGAGCACCTACTACGTGCCAAATACAGTAGGGATATTGTAGTAAACACCACAGTCATGTTTCTTCTTTTCATGGAACTTTCTCTTTAGGGAAATAAAAGTTAAATAAACAATTACACATGCATTAGTTAATTGCAGTTGTGGCAAATGTTAAGAAGGAAAGTATAGCGTGCTATGTAAGTGTATAACAAGAGGCTCTAACCTATAAAACTCTAATAAAGATCATGTATTTTTGAAAAGAAAATAACAAATGCTCAATGAAAATAATTTCATACTGCAATATATTTTTATTTCTTGAAAGAGATGCTCTAAGCAGTAAAAAAACAAAAGTTAGGTAAGCGACCTTAGCCTGTTTCCTCATCTGTAAAGTTGAGATAAAGCTACAAATAATTTTTTGTGGTATTCAGCTTTTTCTCTTTCTACATCCCTATCTCCATACCAGTTCTTTACACGCATAGTATTTTCCAACAGCTGTTAGGGTGCTGGATCTAGATAAAATAGACTCTGACCCTAAGAATAACGTATGTGTGAAAAGGGACATCCGTGTTTCCACGAGACAAAATGGGCTTGAGGGAGAAACCAGACCTAGGAGATATGAGTTCAAGGTCAACTTGACATTTCATTTTTTAGTGTTGATTTGTTAAAAAAAAAAAAAAAAGGATGGAATAAACACAGCTTTTTGTCACAAAAAAACCAAAACAAAACAGAATAATACAGGTAGTTATACCCTATTTACTGCAATATTTGTGTTTTAGCCAACTTTGTTATAAAGCACATTTTTCTGAAGGAAAAAAAAAATTAAAAATAAATAAATAAATAAAAAAGAGCAGAACCTCTAACCTTCTGACACTTTGCTAACATACTGATGACTCACAAGGAAATTTGTGAAGTGCTTTGAGCTCTTTGGAAGTTAGAAAAGCCCTAAATCGCAGATGTGGGGTAGGGCCTCCTGAAGTTGAGGACTTGGTACAGTTGTGGTTTCTGTTTCTTGTGAAACCAATTGTTCTTTGGCTCTTCTGTATTTCTTTTCTTGTGAAGATAACGTGGGAAGCATGCTGGAAAGCTGAACAGAGAGAACTTGCGGGTTTGTACTCATGAGAAGTCAGAGAGGCAGTATAGTGTAGTCAACAAGCACGCAGACACTAGATCCAGCCTACTTTTTCAAACTCTGGCTCTGACATTTATTAGCTGTGTGAATTTGAAAAGTTACTTAACCTCTCTGTTCTTTAGTTTCCTCATCTGCAAAACAAGGGAAATAACAGAATTGAGCCTACTGGGTTGTTATGAGGATGAACTGAGTTTTAATTCATGTACAGTCCTTAGAACAGGGCCCGACGTGACAAGTGTTTGTTATTAGCTATTATTATTAATCCTGCTTGTATAAGGTTTTTTGTTTACAGGAGTTAGAAAATTTTAAGGTAGATTAACCTATCAATAAAGTGTGTGTGTGGGCGGGGATAGACCATCCATAGAGGCAAAAAAAAAAAAAACCATGCAGAAAACAGTTGTTTGAATAATCAAGGGTTTTATTCTTGAGAAACACTCAGTTTGTTTCATACCAGACCCCAAAGATCTGCCTGGCTTTGCCCTTTCCTGGTTAGATAAATTAAAGAAAAATGTCACTGTTTCCTGCTCTTGACCTTGGTTGAATTTGGACCCCTAAATTTAAAGTACAGCTGTGATCCATGTAAGTTTTCCCACCAAAGCCTACACTCCACTTGAAAATACATCCTTCCTAGTCCCTTGTTTTTCCTGCATCATTGGAAAGAATTTAAAATCTCATCAAAAGCACCAGCCTTTCCCAGCAAGTCACACATTCCCAAAGCCAAGTTCAATCACACCTCTCAGTGAAAGGGAACCCACTCTTCAGAAAGAGAGGGACAGCGGCTTCTCAGCACCTCGTGAATTAATATCACAGCTGCCACTTTCATAGGAAAATCAAAACCAGCTTTTCAGTTTGTAAACATAAACCTCACAGACCCACTGTAGGATAGAATGTTCCTAAGTATTCTGAATTTGCAACACCGAGAAAAACCTCCAGAGTGTTATTTACAGTATTTGCTACATAGGGAGGAGAATTAACGTTTCAGAGGTTTAGGGAACAAACACACGCACAGGAAAGAAAGCACGCAAATGATTTAATGATTACTTTTTAAAAATATGTCACTGTGCAGAAAAGTGTTTGGAGATATATTCAAGGCCCATGTCACTGTATGACACTTCTTCATTATCACTTCAATAGCAATGAGTCCAGGGGGTGGGAGCACAAATTCTTACTATTTATGTCTTCCATGTAACACTTCATACAAAAATAATGACTTTAGTCCTTGGAGCCCCACCCCAATATTTTAGAAAATATTATGCTCTTGCCTTAAAGCAGTGCTTTTTTGTATCTCAAACATTTGATGCACTGTTTGCAGCAGTGATATTGAATGAGCACTTATTTGCATTTCACCATTCCTAATGATTATCAATAATGTATTCTTCCCATATTCCACCTTGAAAAAAAAACATTTACAATCGGATAAAATAAAAACACATCAACGGAAAGACTGCCTTCACTTGGCAATGCCGCAATGCCGAGTGAATTTTAAATTTCCCTTTTCACAATGCAGCCATCGCTATGGAACTCTGAGGGCGGATTAATGCTTTTCTGGTACTTCAATGTATCAGAACATGGATTTGCAGACAACAGCTGCAGCAAATTCCCCTGACTGAGAAGAATTACAAGTATTATCACCTAGATCATTAAACTGGGTTCATAGATTGCAGAATGTCTTCAATCAATTCATCTAAGATAACTTGAAGCCAGCTGGACCCCCTCAGTGAGAACTTGACTTAATTGGCTAATAAGTGGCTGGAAAAGGTGCATGCTATTTGATAAAATTACCGAGTGAGCAAGTGATTACAGTTTGGAGAAGCACTGAGGGTAGACTGCAGGTCAGCCCTTTTGGGGAGGGCTAAGTTAATGTCCACTATTAAGTGCTGCTGTGAAAAATGGTGGCTTGCTTGGAGCTCAGATGGAAGAAAGGATCCAGGTCAGCCTTCAGCTGATGGAGTGGGTGAGGGGCATACATTTATCATCTCTTTGGCCTCATTTCTGCCTTGGTAATAGTCCCACACTAACCACTCTGCAGTTGCCTGGTTTTCTGTCTCCCTTTCATTTTATTGGCATAACTAAAAATATTGCCCTGGCCAACGAATCCATCTGGAAGGAAAAACCACTTTTTCCTCAATAGTATCCCAAGAGTCTTTTCCACAGAAAGAATCAAGAAGTTGGAGAACATATCATTTATACATACATATGAATAATTATTCTCATCCTCTAGTGAGGAGGTTGAAGTGTTATTTCCTGCATATTACATATGTCTACATTTTATCAGCACAGTTTATGAAAATGGGAAAATCAAAATCAGAATATGATACCATTGGCAAAAATTATGAAATTAAAAATAACTTTTCATGTTGGAACAAAGGTTTCTTAATATATTGCTTCCAAGGCATTTTTTTTTTTCCTGCCACCAAACGTTTTAGCCAGTTTGCAAAAAAAGAAAACTTTTGACAGATTTAGTTCAAGATTTCAGGTTAACAGACCTGCAACAACACATTGTCACTTGAATTATTGGTGTTAGACAATAATGGGCATTATTCAGGGGGAAGTCCCAGGATAAAGGTTCCAGCGTAGTATACTCGTTTGCTCTTATCCTGAAGTCTACATGTTTAATGGATTTTTAACTAAACAATGTAATTTTACTAAATAATAACCATCATCGGAGGTTTTCATAAGCAGAAAGATGTAAAATAATTCAAACTAAGGCCAAGTTTGAATTACAGCCTAAGCAATCAGACACATCTTAAACCTGCCTAGTGTTCATAAGATGAATGTGTTCATCAGCTTGCAAATGCCAATTGCATCACTAGTATCCCTTCAGTTCTATTTGTTAACTTGCTTTTGGAAGTGTGATCAATGGTTCTGAGCTTTACTTTGCTCATTAGTGTGCCATTTGGGCAGACACACTGGTGTGCTATGGAGGAAGTCTGTACACTCCGCTCTGGCACTGCAGGCTTTCCAAGTGGGAAGTGTAACCCCACCGAGGGGCCTTGCACCTGCTGTTCCCTCTACCTGGAACACTCTTCCTCCAGTCTTCAGGCCCATGTTCATATGTCACAGAGACCTCCCCAGACAGTTGATATAAAAAAGCCACTCACCATCCTTTGCTGTTCTTTTTACCCTGCTTCATCTCTACTGATACTATATATTTAAATGCTTATTTTATATCTGCACCACTAGAATTTGAGTTTTATAAAGATCAGGGCATGGTTTGTCTTGTTCATATCTCTACCACCCATGCCTGGCCTATATTATATGCTCAGTAAACATGAATGAGTGAGTATCTTATCCAAGAGTCACTAAGAATACACTCTATAGGTCCCCATAAAGACAAGTCAGCACATGCTCACCAGAGATATTCCAAAGTATAATTTTTCTGTGAGATAACTGGGGTAGTTCAAGATCAGATCCAGTATGATTTCATTGCTGCCCAGCTCATCGCACTTCTCAAGATCCACATGTCCACCAGGACCCTGGCACTGTCCAGCTTTTTCCTCCTGGAAAACTTTCCCCACTGCCCTTCCTTTAATCTCTCCACACCGTCTCCACCCCTTGTTTGTTGTTGCTCCTCCCCTGGCCGCCCTCATTCCTGAGACTTCACCATGTTCTCTCTTCATTTTCCCTAATAGTGTCATGTCCCGAATCATTCTCCCAATTAGTTGAAGGCTTACTGAAGGCAAGAAACAGGCTCCAGATAACCTTTCTCAATCGTCATTGTTTGAATCCCATAAAAGGTACTTTATAAATATATGTAAAAATTGGGAGGGAAATTCAAATAGAAGCCATTCATTTGCATAGTAAAAGCAGTCAACATTTATGTAGAGCCTGACTTAGCCATTCATGGAATAAAACTGTCATTTGTTCCTCCCAGCTACCATGGAGCTGATTTCTATTGTTATCTCCATCTTACAAATGAGGAACACAAGACCTACAGGAGTAAAGTACTTGGATGAAGTATCATGAGACCGTGGGGTGCTTCTGGATTCAAACCCAGGTCTTTATGCCCCTGAATCTGAGCTCTTAGGTGCATTGTTCTGTTGCATCTGTGACATGCAGCCTCTTGGCTTCCCTGTGAATTCTTCTTTACTCAGCCCCAGATCTTCTAAGGACAAATTGAAAGTCAAACATAATCTGCCAGTATATGTTTAAAATTGTCTTATTTTTATCATAGTTCTGAACTATTTCTGACTAATGAGAAAACAAGTCGTTTTCAACATAGCAACTTATAAATCAACATCTCCTTATGAAACTTCCATCTGCATTGATTTTCTGAATAGGAGACTTTCACCTCCACACCACCAATCTGCTGCTTCTAAAATATTTTTTCAGAGTGATCTTGAAGAAAAATGAGGCAGGGGATGAGGGATCATCTTCACAAGCTTTTTGATGACCACATTGTCTCTCTATCAGCTGTTTGAAATGAAAATCGCCTTCTGGGTGGGCAAGCGAAGTGGGGGTTATACTTTCCACCTCCCATCGTTTATTCCTGGAGTATTTCAGTGAAGAGTTAAATCAGAGAGCACTGGACTGGTGCACACATTTTTCTCTTACCCTGAGATCTTTTGGGTGAAAGGGCAGCACTGAATTAAGCATTTAGTGTATTCAAAATCTGTGACCCGGAGCTGGTGTCTGAAAGCATCATTGATAATAGGGCTGGAAGCGCATTATACTTTCCTAGTACTTATCTCATCTTGCCTCGGACAATCTACTCCAGGAGTCATAATTATCCCACTAGGAAAACTGTCCCATTGTCTGCTAGTCTTCACTGGCAGGAAGTTTTTCTTGTTCTCTCCGACTGTATCCTTTCTCAGCAGGGCCCATTATTTCTCATTTAATTAGTAGCACTTGATATAAATAGCCCTTTTCTATTCATTTATGTTGTTTTCATTTAAATAATTACATAGTACAATGTTCCCACTCCCTACAGGTACATGTTTTGTAGGCTGAGAAAGAGGATTGCAAACCACAGGCTTCAGTTTATCTTTCAAGCACAATTCCACCTTTTTCAAATGACCAAGGCAAATACCTTGTGCTGATGATGGACCTTCAGGAACATGGGCAATTATGCTGTTTCCTCTAGGAATGGATTCAGATACTAACTGTCTGGCAGGGAGATGGATAGGAACCAGTCAGCCAAACCACCCAATGACACAGTTGATGTGGTCTAGTGGAATGCCTACTCTGGATGGGGCACCATGCAGGTGCTGAGGATGCGCAAGCCAGAGGCAGGCTTTGCCCTCATGTGGTTTACAGTCTAGACTTAGGGAAGAGAAGCTTGGATTAAGGCTCTTGGTCAGTGCTTCTTAGAATTCATGTACATATGAATTCATGGGAGATCTTGTTAAACGATATATTCTGATTCAGTAGATCTGGGTGGGGCCTGAGAGTCTGCATTTCTAACAAACCCTCAGGTGATGCTATGTTGCTCGCCCAAGGACCACACTTTGCGTAGCAAAGGATCTAGAGAAGGGATCTAGACTCATTTCAGCTGCCAAGTGAATGTTTGGCACTTCCTTAGAGAAATGAAGTCTTGTCATCTGGGAAATGGGGCTCTAATATCAATTCTAACAAGTTGTTGTGAAGCCATATAAGTGTAAAAATATTAGATAGAATTTTATGTGCTGTACAATTCTATAATATTACAAGGAAATGATATATTTTTACTCTGCATTTTTGAACATGTGGTGTCTTTAACCAAAATCTGATGTGACATTGTTTTGAATAATGATCACTTCCATGTCTCTGAAACTGGGCTTTCATAGCACACATCTTTAATTTTAAGATGAGGGGAGTTGTATTTCGAAGTTACAATGCCATAGGAAAATCAAGGCCTCTATTGGTGAAGCACATTTTGACTTCACTGTGAAATGTCAGCACCAGGCACCAACATAAAATGGTCTTTGGGTGGGACTTGAATGTCTTGATACTTTTATTAAAAAGGATTAGGACATCTATTCGGCTGTGGGATACTGATACTGGGGGCAATGTTAAATAAATTTCCAAGCCTTGGGTTTCTCTGTTATTAAGTGTGATAAAAGGCAAGGGTTTTAGTTTGCAACTTATTAGCTGTGTAAACTAGGGCAAGTTACATAACCTTTCTAAATCTAAGTCTCCTAAACTATAAAATAGGCATAATGGCACTACCTAATTAAGAATGTTTTGAGAATTAAATAAGCTAATGCATTAAAGGACCCAGGTACATAGCAAACTAATAGCATTGGCTACTTTTCCTTCCTAGTGTTTGGAAGAACTAAATGTGGCCTTGCTCTGTCACCTGGGATCTTGTGTATGTTCTGGTTCTTCCTTTAATCAGGGGCTTTGTGCTGGACCTATCCCCCTTCCTCTGTGGGCTCCCATTTAGATTACATGCTGGCCTTTAAAAAGAACCAGTGTTATTATTTTTTTTAGTAAGAAAATCAGGATTTAATATTGCATATTCATCATGATTGCAATTTTTTCTAATTGTTTTTATTGTGGTAAAATGCACATAAAATTTACCATCTTAACAATTTTTAATTTTTCTGTTCAGTGGTATTAAATACATTCATAATGTGCAACTATTGTCACCATCCATCTCCATAATTCTTTTCATCTTGTAAGATTAAAACTGTACCCATTAAATAATAACTCTCCATTCCCTCCTCCCCTAGACCCCAGAAACCACCATTTTACTTTCTGTGATTTTGACTATTGAATTACCTCATATAAGTGGGATCATACAGTATTTGTCTTTTTGTGACTGGCTTATCTTACTTTTTCATAATATCCTTTAGGTTCATCCATGTTGTATTATGTGTCAGAACCTCCTTTATTGTTAAGGCTGAATAATATTCCATTGTATGGGCAAACAACATTTTGTTTATCCATTCGTCTGTAGGTGGACACTTGGATTGCTTCCACACTTTAGCTATTGTGAATAATGCTGCTAGGAACCTGGGTGTCCACAAATCTCTCTGAGACTTTGAATAAGGGCTATTTAAAACCACAGTCTTGAAGAAAGTGCTCTGGCTGGTAGTGAAGATTACTTGTAGTATTCAGAGTCATACTCTCCATGAGCAAAACTGGTATGAAGACGGAGAAGAGGAAAGAGTGAGCTCTGGGGTCTATTGAGCATTACTACATACTGGGCGCTGTGCTAACCACCACTCAAACCCTACCTGTGCCCTTAGTTCCACTTTCTAGATAAGAAAACTGAAGTTCAATGGTGTTAAGTAACTAATCCTAGAACTACAGGAAATATTTGAACCTGCCCATCTAACTCAAAGGTCCATGATTTTAAAAACAGTTTCACATACCTCAGCTCACATGATGCTGGCTCAATGTGAAGGAAAAGTACCTGCACCCTGCTCCTGGTGCCACTTTGTGCCCAACACACCCTAAGAGTATGCCAAGCTCTAACAGGTGTGGAAGTATATGCTGCTTCAGTGCCCACTGGATAGCATGGAGATGGACCAATTAGTCACTGTGTCTTACATATCTGTTGTTGTTTGGGGTCCCTGGTAAAAAGACTCAGATTCGTGCACAGGATATATATCAGGGAGTGCTCTCTGGAATAACGTCTGTGAGGAGGGATGAGGGATGTAGGAAGAAGATCTGATCCAGTCCCATGGGGCACTCTGATACCAGGATGGCCCTTCTGAATTATCCCACCTTGAGGTAAGAAGGGAGGCAGACTTTTTTTCCTTTTTTTAATTTCAGAATATTACAGGAATACAAACATTTTGGTTACATAAATTGCTTTTGTAAAGTTTGAGTCAAAGTTATAAGTGTGCCCATCACCCACATAGTGTACATTGTACCTGTTAGGTCTGATTTCATCCATCCCCACCTCCCTCCTCCCACCTGCTTGATTTCTGTTGAGTTTTACTTCCATATGTGCACGTAAGTGTTGATAGATTAGTTCCAATTTAATAGTACATGTGTTGTTTGTCTTTCCATTATTGCAATACTTCACTTAGAAGAATGGTCTCCAGTTCCATCGAGGTTGCTACAAAAGGTATTAATTCATCATTTTTTGTGACTGAGTAGTACTCCATGGTATACATATCCCACATTTTATTAATCCAGTTGTGTATTGATGGGCACTTGGGTTGATTCCACATCTTTGTGATTGTGAATTGTGCTGCTATAAATATTCAGGTGCAAGTGTCTTTTTGATAAGATGACTTTTTTCCTCTGGGTGGATACCCAATAGTGGGATTGCTGAATCAAATGGTAAGTCTACTTTTAATTCTTTGAAGTATCTCCATAGTACTTTCCATAGAGGATGTACTAGTTTGCAGTTAGACCAACAGCATATAAGTGTTCCTTTCTCTCCGAATCCATGCCAGCATCTGTTGTTTTGGGACTTCTTGATTAAATCTTTCTCGCTAGAGTTAGGTGATATCTCATTGTGGTTTTGATTTGCATTTCCCTGATGATTAGAGACATTGAGCATTTTTTCATGTGTTTATTGCCCATTATTCTATCTTCTTTTGAAAAGTTTCTTTTCATGTCTTTTGGCCACTTTTTAATGGGGTTGTTTGATTTTTTTCTTGCTGATTTGCTTGAGTTCTTTGTAGATCCTGGTTATCAGATATATAGCATGCAAATATTTTCTCCCATTCTGTAGCAGTCAAACATACACTAGGGAAAAGAATCTCTATTTGATAAATGGTGCTGGGAAAATTGGATAGCCACATGTAGAAGACTGAAACAGGATCCTCACCACTCACAAAAATTAATTCATGATGGACAACAGACTTAAACCTAAGGCATGAAACTATAAGAATTCTAGAAAAAGAGGTTGGAAAACTCTTCTAGATATTGGCCTAGGCAAAAAAATTATAAAGAAGACCCCCAAAGCAATCACAACAACAACAAAAATAAATAAATGCAACCTGATCAAATTAAAAAGCTTCTGCACAGCCAAGGAAACAATGGATAGAGCAAATAGACAACCTACAGAATGGGAGCCAGACTTTCTTTTTTAAGGAGAAAAGGGATTTATTGAAAGACTATTTGGGTTGTTCATAAAGTCACCAGAAAAGCTGGAGAGCTAGGGGAGGCAGACTTTTAAACTCCCCTATTGAGCAGTCATTTTTCTGCAGGATGTCTGGGGTTGGGGATAGGGGTATGACCTCAATAACCCAAGAAGAATCACTCAGCTGAGAGCTATCAGCCCTCAAGAGCTAGAGGGATGAGTGTGTCCATCCAAGGGTGAATGAGGTGGTGTAATAGTCCTTTGCTTCTTGCCCCCTCCTCATCCCTGGGCATTCTCTCCCATGCAAAGAGGCTAGTGCTAGAGATAGGGAATAGGGGGGTAATCATATCTCCTGGGATGTTGAAAGCTGCATTCATTCCTTTCCTGTCTGATAAATTATGTGATGGAGATGGGGACAGGGGAATGGTACCCAGACTCCTGCCAGCTTGGTTGCAGCGGCACAGAAGCACATCTAATCCCAAAGCACCACACTTCGGGCATTTTATTTACATTCCTGGGATTTTCAGTTTTTTAAAAAATTTTCCCCTATAGGAGAAAAAAAAGGAGCCAGAAAATAGTCTAAAAGCACATTACCAGGAAATTGTTTCTACTGTGTTTATGACTGTTCTTAATGTTTTATGAATATGCTAAAAAAAATGCTCAGGCATATTTCCTTGGGCACTCTAGTTAATTACTTATTCTGAGTGCTTCTACTCCATTCCTTGCAAAATGTGTTGTGCATTAATTCTGATTATGTACAAAAACCCACCTGCAAGGAAAAACTCTGAATCAGTAATGCTGATAAAATGAGCAGCCCTCCTGGGGCTGCACTGAGAAGGAGGATACTGGACAGAATTAGAATCTTGTAGCTAAGGCTATTCATAATGTCATTAACATAAAGGCAATTAAATGAGTTTTTAACCTACAACCCTTTATTGTTATTAATGAACATTAGAAAAACACAGGAGATAAAATTGGTAATTATCTCTGCACCAAGCTATGCAATAATGTGTTTAAATATAAAAACAAAACAAATGATTATTGTTAGTATTTTCAGTAGCAGAAACCCCAGGAGCAGCTCCGTCATATTTAATCACAAGGGCCCACACCAAGAGGGTTAATTAAAAGAGGGCTTTACCTTCTATATGCCTGGTTGTTCAGTTTAATATGGAATCAACAAACATAAATGTAAATTTACAAAATGTCCTGAGCAGTTGTTTCTGCCTGCAGGTTAACCACCTTTACAGAAACACTGACTGATTCCTTCTCCTTCAGGACAATGGTCTATGGCTCCATAATCAACTTCCCCCTCTCTGAAAAAATTACCACACGATGTTTTCAAAGCCTATTCAAAAACCACTGCATAAATCCAGGCTCATCGCCTAAGCTTGCAGGTCAATAAAAATAATTTAAGCATTTGAAAAAGACATGTAGATTTAAAAAGTAATGGTAAATGAGGTCTCAGCACTATGCTATATTCAAAGAGCCTCCAGTTTAATTCTTTTCTTTCTTTATGCAAACTATAACAGCCTACCAATAAGCCATCCTAGACAGAGCTTGTTTATGAAGACACAGCAGCTAATGTATGGTGAAATACCCTGCATCTAATAATAGTTTTCCACTAATTAATTCAGCTCGTATATCTTACGATTGAAAATGTTAGTATCACATCCCTTATAATTTGTTCCAAACTGGTTTTGTTTCCAAAGCCTGTTTTTACGATGACGCATACTCCTAATTTGTCTTTACAGTGACATTCAGGGCAAACAATATCACACAAATGTGACCCTTGGAAACAGATTTTGAACAATTGCCATGTGGCAAAGCTAGTGCTTTTTGTGTTCACTAGATCTTTCTCATACAACCAAGTCTACAAAAAAAAAAAAAAAATCACTATTGCCTTTTTTTTAAAAGGCATTTTGTCAAATGAAATAACTGTAGCAACAACCACTTACATTTGTATATTACTTTACAGTTCCCAAACACTTTTGATAACATTGGGAGATACTGAGATAAAAATTATGACACTCCAGATTTATTTGCATAGACCTACTCTACCTCATACATCTTATTACACAGATGGAGCTTCTCTACCTATATGCAAACCCTTAAGGGTACAGGAAATTGAGCCAAGCATCAGGGTCAGAATTTAGACATGGGAAATAAGAGGGAGCAATTTTCTTTTCTTAAACATTGATTATGTCATCCCAAGCTGCTGAGGCTCAGAACTTAAGGCCAAGAATGCATCCCCCATGGGCAGCTACTTGACAGATAATTAGAAGCAGAGATCAAATCAAGTTATCCAGGTACAGCATTGAAGAGGTGCAAGGAGAGGCCCTCAATTCTCTCCCAAGCCGCATTTTAGAAGGGAGGAGACACCGTGTCTGAGGCAGTGAAGTGAGGCGAGCAGCAGGTAATCCTGGAGTGGGCCCTTCCCTTCCCTGCCAGCTCTGTGGGGTCTCTCTCCACTGGGCGGGCCCAGGAGCACACACAGCTGACCAGTTGGTTCTACACAGACCCATTGCTGGTGCCCGGTACGTCCACAGTAGCACCTTTACCTTCCAAGCACCAGGTAATCATTCTCACAAAGGCCAAGACACCTTCTCTGTCTGTGGTCATCCTTTGGCCACTGCCTTGAGCTGGGATCAAGTCACAGCACATCTCGATTCCCTAGTCAAGCTCTCGTAAGGCTCAGACGGGGCAGCGGCCTCAGCAGGGTGGGTCTCTGCTTATGGAATACCTGTGTGCTGCAGCTACACTTTTCAGACTTAGAGCAAGAAGTAAGGGACTTTCCCCTGTAAACTGAGAAAGGTTTCTTTCAGTGCAGGAGCTCTGGGGTGGGAGGTGTAAGGGGAGAAGTATTCATTAAAGCCATTTGCATTTTCAAGTTCCATTATTCCTGATCCCTCAGAACATGCTGCCCGGCTGGTGCCTCTGCCATGTGGCAGACGCAAGCTCAAGGTCAACCTCCGGCTGTTAGCCAAACAATTGGGAACCGCAGCATACTAAACTTCCCCCTTTCTTGTCACCCTCCCTGGCTATTAACCACCCCTAGGGCGCCCTCAGGGGCTGCAAATTTTCTCCTGGCGCCTCCTCTGACTTGTGACAATTCTGGAGGCCTGTGAGGTGAATGATGAGCAAGCCAGGGCCATATGCAGGGCCTTTGATCACCTGACATCAGACAGCTGAGCGGGGAGGGACAGTGGCTGGGTGGCTGCTGTACTGTCGACCCTTTGATTTGACTCATTCTGGCTGCCCTGCATGGCTGCTGCCAGTGGACCAGCCAGAGAGAAGGTGGCCAAACAGCAGAACAATGGCATAGCGTTTCACAGCTGGAAAATCATTTTTTAAAGACCTCCAGGAGGCACCAGTTGGTCCTGGCAGCTGATATTTGATCTGGGGAGTGTGGAGCAGCTGATGCCAAAGTAAGACTCTCCAGACCCACAGCAACTGCAGGCTGGCTGCGGAACTGCTTGTTCACTCACCTTCCTGTCTGCAGACCCCCAAAATGCCTGGGGATACCTCCATGCTAAATCTTCTTTCTGCAAAGAGAGAGTCACCGGGGCTCCTCCCCCACCCCACCCCCCATACACACACACTCATTTCTCACTAAGCTCTCAGAAGAGTAGACAATAAATACTATTTATAAGACAGGTTCCTGCAGGAAAGAATGATGGCAATTTCACATTCCAGATACTCAGGGAAATAGGAAAATTCTTTACAAATGGCCCTGCTTAGACAATTTTGATGTGTTATTTATCTATGCCCATGAGAGTGACACCCAATGACTTCAAAGAGACAGTTCCTTTTTCAAAAATACTAGTTGAATACAGTTTGGTGTCTGTGCAATTTGGTGTAAGTTCAAATGACTTCAATTAAGAATGTGAATGTTATATTTAGAGTGGCCATATAGTTTATCATCCAAATTATGACCATTTATAGAATGAAGGGGGACTATTCATCATAATCCAAAAATTGGCATAAACTGGCACTGTACTAGTTAAACTGGGTTTCCTAGTCTTCCCATTGTTTTCACATCATCCTCACAATATCCTTTTCAGAGTAAGAGGGTGAAATCCATGGAGGTCAAATCTACTTCTAAAATGCCTGGGTATTAGTCTGATCTTCTCACTCTTACAAGGGAGAAACGTTGTACGTCCCACGCCATGCATCCAACCACCACCAAACAAAATGAGACAAGACCCAAACTCACATTGTCAGGTTTTGGCAAGAGGACTGAAGTAGGAGTCAAGATATGTAGTTAAGCCTCAGCTCAGCTGCTCCCACTGCTGCTACTATACCTACTACTAGTACTATTACTACTAGTAGTGGAACTATTACTACTACTACCACCCACGTTAATAGTATTTCTGCTAAGGGCTATTTATTGAGCATTTACTGCGTACTGTGTTAATCGAAAACCTGGGCAGAGCCTCATAATAGTCTCAATAAGGAGGCTGAGCAGGAGTTCACCACATGCTAAGCTAAGCACTTTACAGGCACAGCTATCTATGATGTAGGCATTGCTATCATACCCACTTTACAGAGGAGGAAACTGAGGCTCAGAAAAGTTAAGTAGGTCTGACACAAAGCTCACACTCTTGACCACAATACCACAGTGCCACAAAGAGCTTGCCAGGAGGTGACAGAGAGATGCCTCTTCTTCCTGCTTCCCAGTGGCATTGTGTATGTTGGTTCTTAAATATTTACATATGCATAACATAAAATTTTACTTTGTGGCTTCACGGGCCCTCAGAAATGTAGGAGGCATGGCCAACAATCATAGTACAAGATGATATAGGGCAAAAAAGCTGAGGATGAAGATGACTGAGATTCCATATAAATTGGAATCATCAAAATAAAAGACTTCGAAAAGAGAAATCACAAGTGCAGAGGAGTCTGTGGCACCTGGTAAACCTCGGTGGACATCAGTTGGGGATCTGCCTACCTGATGCTCGAAACCCACCTCTACATCCCCGAGCTGCCTCTGCTTGAGCATTTCCAGGGACATGTTGCTCACCATTAAGGAAAGCCATTTCCTTTTGTAGTGGTGATGGCTGTTATAAAATATTTTCTTATGTTGCATCAAAATTTCAACTTCCTGCAATTGCCACTTTTTGATCTTGGTTCTGCTCTTTAAGCCTCTAAATAATAACTTTTCCACTCCACATACTTTCAAAAGAGAAGCTCCTGTATTTACCAACAAGTTAGAACTTGATACCTGTCCTTAGGTCCATTGGTTTCCAAGTCCACAGAGATGAAGAAGGATCTATGTCCTTGGATGCATTTCCACAAAATAAGAGTATGAGTTGGTGCTTGAAAGCTTTACAACTAACCATGCTCTCTTCTTTGATGCTACAGTTGTGTTGGGATTCCTTTTCCATTTATAATCTAGCCTTATCTGTACTACCTTGAGTCACAGAAGCTTCCTTTCCTATTGATCTCTGTCAGTATCATAGAAACACCTTAACATTACAGATTAGTATAGTGGTTGTACTTAATTAGTATAGTGTCTGCACTTTGGGCCTCACCATTTATTTTGATCCTATAGAGCAGTGGTCCCCAACCTTTTTGGCACCAGGGACTGGTTTCATGGAAGACAATTTTTCCACAGACCAGGGCAGGGGGATGGTTTCCAGATGATTCAAGCGCATTACATTTATTGTGCAGTCAAACCTCTCTGCTAATGATAATCTGTATTTGCAACCGCTCCTCAGTGCTAGCCTCACCGCCTCAGCTCCACCTCAGATCATCAGGCACTAGACTCTCCTAAGGGACTTGCAACCTACATCCCTCACATGCGCAGCTTACGGTGGGGTTCTTGCTCCTATGAGAATCTGATGCTGCCGCTGATCTGACAGGAGGCGGAGTTTATGCAGTGATGTGAGTGATGGGGAGCGGCTGTGGCTACCAATGCAGATAAAGCTTTCCCCACTCACCAACCGACTGCCCCCCCCCCCCACCGCCGCTGCTTACCTCCTGTTGTGTGGCTCAGTTCCTAACAGGTCACTGACTGGTACCAGTCTGAGGCTTGGCAATTGGGGACCACAGCTGTAGAGAATCAAAGGACCTCCAACCTAGGAACCTTCCATGGCTGGTAACAAACCTTCAATATCAATGTGTTCACCAAACTGAGGCTCCAAGTTCCCAAACTCAATCCCTGACTTCTACATCTTGAGGAAACCCACCTTCATACTATTTTGAAAACTAGAATTATATTTGCTTATTTCCAATTCTCCCAGGATGCTAAAAATCCTCAATATTAGATAATATTCTCCTTTCCCTCCTCTTACCAAGACTTCATGGACAATCTTGCATGTAAAGTGTGTCCTTCAAAACAATAAAAAAAGGAGCAGAGAGGAATCAGATCCAGCCTAAAAGAAACCACAGATAATGACTTAGAAATTAATAAGACTCACTGTGGTAACATTGTACTTCTGACTCTGATGGATATTCATTACGTGAGATAGATACATAACATGTATGTTCCAGATTAATCTGAATTCAGACAGAATTGAGTTCTGCACATGATCCATCTTTCCTATGACCTCATGAGGCGCCAAAGAGCATTTTGTGGATGGGAGAAACCAGAACAAGAGACCCTTGCCCCACAACTCCCCAATTTGTGTATCAGGATTCACATGTGGCTAATTCATTCAGTGATTTGATAAACAAGTTAAGAAAAATGACCTGTGAATACAGAATTCAGATTTGATTTTTTTTTGTTTTGTTTTGTTTTGTTTTTTTTTGAGACAAAGTCTTGCTTTGTCACCTGGGCTAGAGTGCCGTGGCATCAGTCTAGCTCACAGCAACCTCAAACTCCTGGGTTTAAGCGATCCTGCTGCCTCAGCCTCCCAAGTAGCTGGGACTACGGGCATGCACCAGCATGCCCAGCTAATTTTTTTCTATATAGATTTTTAGTTGGCCAGATAATTTCTTTCTATTTTTAGTAGAGACGGGGTCTCACTCTTGCTCAGGCTGGTCTCGAACTCCTGATCTCAAACAATCCGCCTGCCTCGGCCTCCCAGAGTGCTAGGATTATAGGCATGAGCCACCGCGCCCGGCCTCAGATCTTAATAGATTTATCTCCCAGGGTTATTCCTCTATATGTGCACACAGAGCACACACTCACTTGTGCCTCAGCGTTCTCGGCTCTCAGTGAGTGGATTCAGGGATGATTTCTTAGTCCAGGTCACATTCTGGAAAAAGCTGGGAAACTCTGGTGGTACTTTTGGTGAACTCCTATTCCGTATACAACTCTGGAATGTTGTAGGTCTCCTTCGGCAAGAGATGTACCATGTTGCATTGGCAATCTTTTGGTTCAGCATTTGAATGCCTATGTCTATATAGATTTTTTTTTTTTCATTTTGGTCCTTTGAATCTTGATTTAAATTCCTATCACAGGAACACCATGTGAGTGTCTGGGAAAGGTAATCTTGCATAGTAATGGTGACGAAATCTCTCTCCAGCCAGCCGTTTTCTTTGACAAATGTGTGTGTGCCCATGCACATGTGCATGCTCTTGTACACGTGTGTGTACACATATAAGCACATACATGTGTACACCTGACAGATAATTTTTGAGCACCTACGACGTTCCATACCCCATGCTAATTTCTCTCAATATAAGTTAATATAAAAGATTTAAACCTCTTTAAATGCATTAGGAAAGGTAGACCAACAAACAAGTACTATAAAAGAGATAGAAACAGTCTATTTGAGGGACAGCGTGCACAGAAGAGGAAAGGCTGTCAGAGAAGGCTTTAATTGAGCTGGATCTTTGAGGACAGGTAGAAATCTCCTAGGAGAATTAGAAGAGAGGATAGTCTAGCAGAGAAGAGTCCACACAAAGATTTGAAAGAGTGCCATTTCAGGGGATGGTGGGAAGTTTAATGTAGTGCAGCGTAAGGCACACAGCAGTAAGTGAAGGAAGATGAAGCTGGTGAGAGCAGGGACAACTTTGGAACAGTCATGAACATGTCTGAGTCCGAACTTTATTCCGTAGGCATATGAGGGGCTGACTCAGACTGCGCAGTGACCTTGGGTTGCAAATGGTTGTGTGAGGGAAACCCTTTTAGGTTATTGGGAAAGTTACATACAGAAAGTATTACATATGTCACTGGAGCTACATGGTGCACCTCAGGGTTTCTCAGCCCCGACGCTGTTGACATCTGAGGCCATGTCCTTTGTGAGGGGCTGTCCTGTACATTGTGGGATGTCAGCAGCATCCCTGGCAGCTACTCACCGGATGCCAGTAGCACCCACCCTCCAGTTGTGACAACTAAAAATGACTCTAGATATTGCCAAATGTCTCCTCAGGGACAAAACTGCCCCCAGTTGGGAACCGCTGGTGTACGTGTTGTGGTAGGTGCTATGGTAGGAAATCCTTCCAGAGACAAAGTGAAAGTATAGAGCGAATCATGGAGAAAAGATCTGCTTTTGCATAATCTGCAGTGGCTGGGGCAGTCTGCTCTGGTAGGCCACTTTGAAGACCTCCAAAATTATTTTCTGGCAAGTAGCCTATACATCCCAGGTAGACTCAGTCATTTGACTATGTAATGAGGTCACCTTGCCTTGGCTGTGGGCCTGGGGTCACATGAGACCAGAGCATCTACTCTGAAGACCATCCTTTAGCCAACTGTATTAGGTAAGTAAAATCTGGTATATTCTGGCACCCAGCAGAGGAAAATTGGTTGTCATAGGTGGCTTGTACACAGGAAGTATACCAGGATCAAATCTGTTTTCAGGAAAATAACTCCAGTGACTGTGAAGCATATGTACTGGGATGAGAAGAGATGAGGGGCCAGGCCCAGAGCACCCAGTAAGGAGGCTGCTCCTATACTCAATGCAAGAAATGAGGGGGGCTGGGAGCAGTGGCTCACGCCTGTAATCCTAACACTTTAGAAGGCCGAGGCGAGAGGATCGCTTGAGGCCAGGAGTTCAAGACCAACTTGAGCAAGAGTGAGACCCTGTCCCTGCAAAAAAAGAAAAATCAGCCAGGCATGGTGGCGTATGCCTGTAGTCCCAGCTACTCGGGAGGCTGAGATAGGAGGATCCCTTGAGCCCAGGAGTTTGAGGTTGCAGTGAGCTATGATGAGGCCACTCTAGCCTGGCAAAAGAGTGAGACCCTGTTTCCAAAAAAAAAAAATAATAATAATAATTGATTAAAAAAATTTTAAAAAAAATAAAGAAATGATGGAAACTTGACTGAGCAAGTGGCAGTAGGCTTGGGAGGATAGGGCCACCTCAGGGGACAGCTGCAAAGGAGAATCAACTGGATCTACTGGCCAATTAGATAGGAAATGAGAAGTTAGGAACTAAGCGTGATTCCATGTGTCTGGCCTTAGAGACTGGTTGCACTCTAATGTCACTGACCATCAAGACTAGAAAAGGACCAGATTCCGTTTGATCCCTTTTGCCTTATTGATCTATGATAAAATAATTTCTCAAATCATCTTAAGAATAGCCATCACAGTTACAACTAATTAATAAATTCAGAGCCATTTTAATCACTATTAATTCTTACTAACTTTTTAGTATCCCATATTAATTCCTTTGGGAATAAAGAACTAGAATATTTGTGTCTTGCCCTCCAGAAATTCTGATCAAATTGGAAAGAGAAGACATGCACATCTATTAAAAAGTCAAATTATAAAACAAAACAAGTCTATCAAAGATGGTCTGAATAAGTTCCAGCTGTGTTTCTGGCAATGAGTTCTGTGAGTTCAGAAAAGGGCAAGAGCAAAAACACACATCTGGAGCTTAATCAGATGCCTCAAAGGGCACACATGAGTTGACACTGAAAGAGTATGTGGAGTGTTCTATCCCTTAGAACTGTGGTTCTCGAAATAAGATCTGGGGACCCCTGGAGATACTCCAGACTATTTCAGGAGGGTCTGTGAGGTCAAAACTATTTTCAAATCATATCAAGACATTATTTACCTTTTTCTCTCTCATTCTTTCACACATTTACAGAGGCATCTTTCAGAGGAGACATGATGTGTGACCACATCATTACTCTGATGGTTCATGAAATGTGTTGCATTCTTGTGTATTAATTGAGTTTTAAATTTTTCTCAGTTTTAGTTTCTAACATGGTAAATATCTTTATCTATATTTATCTATATCACTCACATAAATCCACAAAGAGCTCTTTGGAGTCCTCAATAATTTTTAAGAGTGCAAAGGGGTCTTGAGAACAAAACTTAAGGAGCACTGCCTGCTAAAAGGTATGTTTGACTCTGACCAAGCCGCCACCTCTCACCTCAGCAACCCAGGGCTTTGCCCGAGGCCTTTTCATCCTGTTGGCTCAAAATCTGTTCAGTTGCTGGTAATTTAGCTTCTCTGTAGATCTGAAGTCACTGTTCTGTCTCCTACTTTCACTTTGTTGCTGATGGAAAATGATTTTCCTCAATATTTCCTCAATCTTATGTCTCCTTAATATGAGCTGGTATCCTAGGTTTCAAGTACTTGGTCAGAAAGAGCTCACATACTTTATAATTCTACATATGTACTTATATTAATATTTTTGAAAGTATCTAAATTAAATCAGATTCTGTTATCCTTCCAAACAAAACAAAAACCTTAGAACGATGCAACTGTCCCTCCAAATTACCCATCCTTCTGCCCCCAATTAATATTCATGTAATTATCTAGAATTTTAGTTCCAACTTGTTTTAATCTCACAGATTAGTAGTAGTAGTAGTATAGTTAATATTATCGTACTAACTGTTTGGATTTGTGAGAATCTGAGGGTTGTGAATTTTCAGAGTCCTTGTTTGTCGAAAATATGATTATTTCATCCTTATTCTTAAATAACAATTTGGTTGGGCATAGAAAAGAGTATATTTCTGGGTACAACCTTGGGTAATGGACAAAGTGATTTTTGTTCCTGTTCACAAGCAGGTAAAGAGGTTCGGTTTCCTGCTTCATGTGGAAGCCCAGGCCCAGTTTCCTGTCACACACAGCAGGTACTGGGTGCCAGCTCCTGAGTTGGTGCTAAGACTCCAACCCTTATTCAATCTTGGCAGCCTCAGTTCTTGCTAACCCTGGGTTTTCTTTTCCATTTATGATCCATAAAAATTTTTCTTTTTTGTTTTAGATTGTGGCCATGTATTTATATAGACATATATATTTCATATCTTATCTATCATTCCTGTGTGTTTGGAGAATAGTGATGTTTCTGCATGTGCTCAACCAACCGTCTACAGGTCTAAGCCCATATCCTCACAATGGAGCCCAGGGATGTATTTGCCAAGGTCCAGAAATACTAAATCTTTTTGACTTACCAAAGCAAGCACAAAATGCAAAGCACTAATTTAGATTTTGTTAAAGATCCTAAATTAGAGCTGAGCAATGCTGTACTTGGATTGGTTGTTGAAAATTAAACAGAACTATTTCATTTAAGTTTATGGTCATGTAGGTTAATTAAAAATTTCTCTGTAGAAATACAGCCCCCAAGACTCTATGTAATTTAAATAGGTTCTACATTCATGCAGAGTGAGAATGGCAGTTTCAATATTTAATTCTTGCTTCATAAACTTTGAAGGCCAAAAACACATCCTCTCCAAGTTGTGAACACTCTTTATGTTGAAAACAACTCACTAAAGGAAACTTGGAGTTGCTAGGTAACTTGATGCCTGTGGAAAGCTTCTAATAAAATGTATTTAAATCAGATTTCCTGGAGCAGATGGGCAAACTGAAGTGGAAAATAAATTCAAATGATCTGATATTGGCTTTTCATGCTAAAACTAAAATCCCCTTGCAGTCAAAGCTCACACAGATCTTCTTTCCTGGGGTAGGTTTAAGGTGATCTTGCTGCAGAGAGCATCACATCTCATTCCCAACAACATGAAGCCGTCTGAGCTGAATTACTTTCCAGCAACTGGGGAAGATCCCTGAAGAACAGACACCACATGGAGAAGGAAGTGTCTTTGAAAGTGTCTGCTGTCCTTGCCTCTTCACTGGGTACAATTCTTTCCCATAAGTTAATGGACCTGATTGTGGTGGTCTGGTCTTTGGTTCTTCCAGATCTTAATAATAAATCAAATTACCAGAGTGGAGTTGAGCTGCTGGGAAGTGAATCAGCTAAGCTACAATCCCCTAGTCTTCAATGGTTCAGGCCATGAACTCTTAAAAAACAGAAAAAATTGGATTTATACAGGGAATATATATACCATATAAGGTAGCTATGAGCACATCCAATGATTGGATTGCTACTATTTGAGCTTACGTAGGTTGAGAACGAATAGAAGCTGCCAGTTATTTTTCAATAATTTTTGTATGTGACCAGAGGTATTGGGGGCAATTGGTAGGGGTTGAGGGTGGGGGATTATATGTAATCCTCTGTGAGGAAGTCTTCAGGAATTTTTTTACTGATGGGGAAACTTCAGTTACCCTATAATCCTCAAAAGTCAATTCTTTATTCAATTCTCTATAACCTTTTAGCATTGGAGAATTTGCACAAAATAATACAAAAGGACTCATAGTTAACTTATCAGTTCTGGAACCAAGTAACAAAGAATGCCCAAATTCCCAGAAATGATGCCTTAGAGAAGTGTCATCACCTCTCTGATGACATGCAAACACATGAAATAAGAAAAAGAAAGTGATTCTCAAGCCCCAGCACATGTGTCTCTCGTTACACCACTGTAAGAATATTCACCATAAGAATAAGAAAAGGATGTCCCAGGCAGAGGAGACACAGCAATGGGAGGCAGGTGTAAACAAGAATGGCATGTTAGGAAACTGCAGTTAAGGGACATGGCTCATGCTAAACAGCTACTGTCTGGCAGGCACTGTACTAGGTTCTTCACTTTTGTTATTGCACCTAATTATAACAGCAAGCCTATCCAGAAGACATTATCTTTTTCCATCTCATAGGTGGGACAATTGAGGCTCCAAGGGGCCTACTAACTTAAAAGAGATCACGTGACTAATGAACAGCACAGCCAGGCTTCAGAAACAGTTCTGCCTGATTTCAAAGCCTGGGATACTTTGTCAGAAGACTCAGGGCCCTTGGGAGGAAGTGGGATAACAGGCACTCTCATCTACTGCTAATGGGAGTATAAATTGGTTTAAATTTTAGCAATATATGTCAAAATATTAGGTGTACACGCCATCAGATTCAGCAAAATCATCTTCTGGGAATTGATCCTAGAGATGTACTTTCACAAGTACACAATGATATATGTGCAGGGTACTCATACCAGCATGGTTTGTAATAGAGAAAAATTGGAAATATCTTGAATATCCCATAAATAGGCTATTGATTAGATAATTTCTGGTAAAACCACACAATAGAATACTATGCACTCACTAAAAGGAGTGAAGTAAATTTATATGGACACATGAAAAGATATTCTCAATATTAGTCAGTAAAATACTAATTTGCACAAGAGCACATATTTGTGAGTTGTATGGAGGAAGTACAAGCCCCTTTTGATAAAAGGGGAATGTCTAGAAGCATATATCATTTGCTGTTGTCAATGGAGAGCCTCTAAGGAGTGGAATGACAGTGGTTCTTGGAAAAGTGGGGAGGGAAATTTTTACTTTTCACCAGTCTAAGCTATCTGATTTTCTTCCTAATAAGCAAGTATTACTTTCATAATAAAAGAAAAAATTTAAAGAAGGCCCTTTGAACTTAGAAAATAATAGACGGTTTTTATAATACAAAAATGAAGTGGGTCAGGATCTGTTGGAGAGTAAAGGGAAGGCAGATGATGATTAAGGAGCTAATGATTGCCAAAGGTCACTTATGTCTTCATGCTAATTGCCAAGGCAGAGTCACAAAGAACTTTAGCATTGGAGAGAGTGCACCTTGAAGGCAGAAGACCAAAAAGGAAACTCTTCATATTTTGGATAACTTGTCAAACCAATGTCCAAACACTTTGATATTCTCTCAACTCTGTGCAGTGCCTGGAATTGTCAATGCAATTGTTCTATTCATATAAAGCATGAGCAAGAGAAGCCTAGTAGGCAGCTCAGGTAGGAAAAGAAGTATTTTTTCCCCAAAAAACTTGGCTGCAGCAAACCATTCTATTCCCAGGATGCGTAGGGGTCGTCGGTGACAGCTGTAGCCCTGTCTGCCTGGAAATATTCTCCCTCTGATGCAGAGGCAGACTGCGTTTGCCTGGCTAATCCGGCCATACACAGGAGAAATGAGAAAAGGCCCAGGCTACCCATATGTGCTATAGATTCCAAAAGGAGATGAGACTACCAACAGAATTTTTGCCACTGCTTTTTCTGATAATGTCAACATATCCATTATTGTTTGGTTAGTTTTCTTTGCTCTGAAGCTAAAAGGAATTTCTACTGAGTATCTCTGAGATGCCTCAGACATCTCAAAGCACTTTTTTCAGAAGACACGATTGAATGCTTTTTGCAGAACTTTCCTTAAAGTCACTTACTTTGTGTTGTATGAAATTGTGGTTTATCTGCTTTCTCAACTCCCCGATGTTTCCTGTCCTTATTGTTTTGTTCTAGTTGAATTTCCCTTAGCTTCTAAAAGCCATTGTTTATACTTTCCCTAATAATAACAATAATTAATATTTATTAGGCCTTACTATGTGCCAGGCACTATTTTAAGTGTTTTACATAAATAAATTAATGTAAGCGCCATTATAAATCTATGAAGTAGGTACTGTCATTACCCTCCTTTTGACAGATGAGGAAACTAAAGAGTGAGGTGGTTAAAGAACTCACTCAAGCAGTAGAGCCGGGATTCAAAGCAGATCTGCCCTATCCCAAAGCACGTTTATTTAACCATGTACCACACTGCACCACGGCAAAGATGGAAGTCTATCTTACAGGAGGCAGCAGGACAGAAAATCTATATAAACCAAGAAAGTCCTTGTACTCTCAGCAGCCTGGGTGATCTCTTTCCTGTCCTTCACACCAACTCTTCTCCAGGGAATTCTCAATGCAGCTTCCTTAACACGGGGGGACTCAGAATCCTCAGCTTCTCCACCAGCATGGCTCCAGGTCTCAGCTCCTTTCCTGCCATCTGTAGCCCAACTGATCTCTCCTTTTGCTAACAATCTTTGCATGCCATTAGCACATATTTTAAAATATCCTATCATCTAATTATTTGAAATACATAATTTAATGCTTTCTTACAATCATGCCTGACTCCCAGGTTTTGAAGGTATATCAGACACCTCTTCAACTTCATCTCTCAGCCCACATTTTATTCCAACTTTTACTGCAGCAACCAGCTGTGCCCAGGTGTAACCAGACAGGGATCTTGTCTCAGCTGGACCATGAATCAGTTACATTCTCTAGCCTGAGCTTCTCTGAGAACCTGAATAGATGTCTGCAGGAATCTGCAGAGCACTCACACGCGTGCAAACCTAGACATTCAAGGGTATTAACATCCTTTGGGACAACCCTTGACTAATAAGGATAGAAACTGGAGCTCTGTCCCTTAATAAGGACAGAAAGAGCTGCTCTTTCTGTCCCTTGGGCAGAAAGCTCTGAGACACATTCTAAATGGCCCACAGTGATCAGTGATGACCAGTTTGCTAATGTCCATCTTTATAGGCTTTCTCTATAAGAAGTCTGGGTAAATGCATATGGATGGACCTATGAAGATAGGCTTAAAGGGTGAGGATCTTTAAGTGTCATGTTAATGCTCATGAGCATCTACCATAGTGAATCAATGGAGCATCAACAACCAAGTAGATGGGATAACTTGTCTTCTGGATGTCAGTGAGCCTCCCTCCATGGCCATTCCAGTGCTTGTGCAATTGGCTCATGAATGGCATAGCCATGGTGACAGAAGTAGAGAGTAGGCATGGGCACAGCAATATCAACTCTCTCTCACCAAGGCTGATATAACTCCTGCCATTGCTGAATAGCCTTCCTGCCAGCAGCACAGCACAGACTGGCTTAGATAAGTCATTATCCTCAAGGAAACTAGCCAGGCACTGGTGACAAGTTGATTACATCAGAACTAATTCCATTACTGGAATTGACCACCACTTTGGATATGGCTTTGCCTTCCGTGACCTCAGTGCTGTTGTAGCCCCACCATCTGAAGACCCAGGGATTCAAGGGGGCATCTCTTGGTGATAACTCCAATGCCCAGTGATAACTGTAAACAGGCAACTGCAGCAACCTTAGCCCAAAGGGGCTGATGCAACCCCGACCCCTGGGGGTGAAGGTCAGAGTCACTCCTAGATGACTCCTAGATTGCTGGGAGGAAACCTAGATCAGCTGTGTTGGGAACTCTAGAATGCATGACGCAAGATGAAGGTGACAAATACCAATTATGGTGTTGGGACCAGTTGTAGGAGTTGGGACAGGACCCGTTGTATTAACCTTCCTGTATTAAGTCTTGAAGTCTCTATGAAGAAAAATAAAGCAGAGTAGGGAGACAGAGAGTAGCAGGATTGGGTGACTATTTAAAAAGGGTGGTCAAGGAAGCTGTCTCTGATGAGGTGACATTGCAGCAGCAATCTAAATGAAAAAAAGGAGCAAGTCATATAGGTACGTGAGACAAGAACATTCTGGAGAGAGAAAGTATCAGTCCAGAGATTCCAGTGCACGAGCATGCTTGGTGTGTTTGAGGAGGCTGGTGAGGCTGGATTAAGTGTGGTGTTACTCTTCAGGGCTGACTTTAAGCTATTCCTGAGCTAAAAACTTACTCTTCTACTTCTTATACGTCTTTCATAATGCATAACACAGCCCAATAGATCTAGTGGTGGATGCTCAGAAAATGCCCATGATTTTCTAATGTAAAAACCTATTTAGTCTTCATTAATAATTCACAGAAATAATGTATCTCTGCTGAAAAACATAAATGACATGTGGTTCCAAGATCAGGCCTATCACTTTAACGCAGGTACCCTGATCACGAGCCAGGAAGTGTGCTCCTCACTGCACACATAGCTTCTCTTTTAACCCTCTTAACAACCCTGGCAGGTGGGATTATTCTGTGTAAGTTTACAGAAAAAGAAACAGAGACTTGGGGCGGTGGGTGAGTAAATTGCCAATGGTCATTAGAGGGTAAGGGACAGAGCTCTGCATTTGAATCAAGAGCTG
Organism: Eulemur rufifrons; assembly: GCF_041146395.1. Classification (NCBI taxonomy): domain Eukaryota; kingdom Metazoa; phylum Chordata; class Mammalia; order Primates; family Lemuridae; genus Eulemur; species Eulemur rufifrons. The sequence goes on from NC_090990.1 coordinate 71,614,516, forward strand.
ATTCCACAGTCTATGCTGAACAACAACTCTGAAAGACTCACCCACATTCTTTGGTGGCCTAATCTTATTTTTATGAGCTTTCATACTCTTCTGATGATGAAAAATAACTAACATTAACAGGAAGAGCTGATTTTTTTAGGCCTCATTTGCCTGGAGGAATATAATTAAGGCAGTGGTTCTATTTGTTCATTAAGATGCCTAAGTTAGAATAATCCTTTTGCTCTTGGAAAATCATTTGGTCCAATGACAAGAATGGGTAGGCATTTCATTCTGAGCTTCTTTGATGATGTCTGCTGTGGTTTTCCTGCTGTGTTACTTTTTTTCCCTAGAAAGTCATAGTACTGCTTTATTCCTACTTTAAAAAATCATTAGTGTAGTTGCATCACAGAAGAAGGAAAAAAACAGATGTGTGAGCTGCCCGTGAAATAGAGTAGTTTGCCCCACACGAACGCAGCCCTTTTCATGTGCTGGCTGTGAGCCTGTCCTCATGCTGGGGTGGAGAAGCTCATTACTGCTCAGAGTAACCAAGAAACAGAGCTGGGCAAAGGGAGAGGAAGACCAAAGGCCCAGAGTGCTCCCACCAAATTGGATCCTGGAAAGTCTGACACTGGAGCATCTACTGGAGTCACTCGGCAGCCACTTGCTTGGGCTTTTTATAATGAAACTGCAGGGATAAAGGAGGTCATCCTGGTGAATGGGAGCATTGCTCAGTATTTGCCAGTGGATAGGAGGGTCACGGGGTTGGTGGCCATGTAGGATAATGGATGCAAAAGTAGCAGATACTTATTTGTCCAGCCTGTTAATACCCAGTTTTGTTGTCTTGCTAAATCTGCAGCTCTCCTGGAAGCATAATGAAGTGTCTACAACTCAGAAAATCTTTCAAGACTTGGACACTGCACCTCCCCTTCACTCTTCCTTTCCGCATCTATCTTCTTGGCCTCCCTCACTGTTTGCTTTGATGAACTTCTGCCGTTAGAGTTGGTGTGCCCTGCCTAAATGGCATTTCAGCATGGATTTCCCCAGGTGCCCAGCATCCTTGCCTAGATTAACGTGTCAGTGGCATATGGTGCAAATGGCCTGTTGTTCAGTCTCAGAATCAGTTTAAAATATCTGCCAGGCTGCTGACTTCTTTGGCATAATGCCTATGGCCCCAGTGTTTGAGGAAGGAGAGCAACATTGTCTGAAAATTATTTAGAGTTAATTTTCTTGCGTAAAAGCCAGAATCTGGCTTCCTGCCTCTCCCCATTTCTCTCTCTCTCTCTCTCTCTCTCTCTCTCTGCTCTCCTCCCGGTATCTGAACAAAAGAAAGAAGCATATATTCTGAGGTTGAGTGCCTAAGACCAAGGCTCATTTTTGAGAACAGCCTTCATTGTATTACTTCCTTCACTGGCCCCACATCTTGTTCTTTTTCCAAAAAGGGAAGTACCTAGCTTGTGCTTTTCAAACACTGTTGCATGCGATTCTCTTAAAAAACCCTGTGCAGGTATCATCTCCATTTTGCAGACAAGAAAATTGAGGCTCAGAGAGTTTTAAATGTGGCCAAAGCATGCTACAAAGAAGTGAAAGGATAACAATTCAAACCTCGGTCTATCTGATTCCATGGTCCAAATTCTTTTCACTCTAAGTCCATGCATTGACCATCGTCTGAACTGACGTTGTGCCCAAATCCACGCGTCTCTGGGAGGGAGAGAGGTATTTACTGCAGTTCAATGGGCAGAGCTCCCAGTGGTCTGCGTCTCTGTGGGCATTGGCAGCAAGTGCTCCTGGACTCTTCTTGTACAAACTCCTCATCATGCTCTTCTCTTGTTGTGCTTAATGGTGGGTCATTGTTACTGTTTAGTTACCTGATGTGTTTCTTGCTCCTAAATCCACGTGACGAAGCAGATCCTGCTGTCCCTGGGATTATCCTCTCTGATGAGTGATGACCTCAGGATTGCAGGCAGCTGACCTGCAGGCAGAGAGAGGGGAATGTCAAAGGTTCCTCCAGCTCAATTTGGATTGATGAACCAGAATAATTCTGGCAGCAGGACTCATGGTATTAGCCTCAACTGGTGATCTTTTTCTGCAACTGCTCTTTCTCAATTTTTGTGTTTGAGGTGGAGTGTTTTTGCCTATTTCTCACTCACACCCTCTTTTCCGCTATAGATATTTGAAAAGCACCCTCACTCTCATCTATTGCCTGAACTAGTTGTCTCCACAACACCAGACAATTGTCACTGGATGGACTGTTTCTACTGGCGACCCAGTCCCATCCTGATGCTCTACTTTGCAAGAATCTTTCACTTAAAATGCCTTCTGGTTCCTTATTCTGTCACCAAATTCTGTGCCTGCTTCAAGGCCCTATTCAATTCATTTCCTTCAAGAAATCTCCGCCAAATCGGTCTACCCAACTAAGAGCTTCTTTATTCCAAATTCCTTACAAGGATAATAATAACAGAATTTCTTAAAAATTACATAATTGCTTATCTGAGTAAGTAGTATCATATGGCCGCACATTTAGATGGACACAGGGCGTACACATAATCAAAGTGAAAAGCAAGTCTTCCTCATGCCCAGCTCCCCAGTTCCCTCGCAGAGATGCTCTGTGACCAGTTCCTTCTGCCTCCTCCAGAGCCTTCCAGAGGTATCTTTCTATGTGCAGGTGTATATGCTTTAAAAAAAATACATCAGCAATGTATGAGAACAACTGTTAACATATACTGGCAATTATGTAAGAGATCCCATGCTAAGCACTTTGTATGTATTATATCATTGAATCCTCTCAACAACTTTATAAGATGGATTCTCACATTATCCATGTTTTACAATTGAGGAAACAGGCTCAGAAGGTCAAGGCACTTACCCCTGATCACAGAGCTATGATGTGGCAGAGCTGGGAGTTGACCCCAGGCTGTCTGACTAGGTCTTAACCACCATGCTACATGCCTTGAAATGACTCTTAATTGACTCATATCTATACAACTGGTTTCCCAGCTAGATCAAAGGCTACTTAGGAAGCAAAGAAGCAGTGTGGGGTATGGGAATGGGTGTGCACTTGGGAATCAAATCCTGGCTTTGAAACTTACTAGCTGTGTGGCTCCAGGTGAGTTTCCAAAACTCTCTGAACTTCCATTTCTTTATCTGTAAAGTTAAGAAAATGCCAACTCCATTAGCGTTGGGGTGAGGCAGGAGTGCTGTGAGGATGGGGGAAATAAAGAATGTAAAGCAGCAGACACATTAGATGTGTTAAAAAATGCAGTTACTTTATCAAGAGCCGTGTCTTTTTAAAAACGCATTTGCCTACTTCAGCTGCCCTGTGCAGAGTTGGAAGGTGCATGGGAAATACCCACGTGCTGTTTGGCATAAGATAGACCTAACCTTGCCGATGGCAGGAAAATACCACACAGAGGTCCCTGAAAGCAAGTACAAGGCAACAGACTCTTGCACTTAGTGCCCATAAGGCTAGCTCAAGAGAGGACAGTTGGTCATCTGTTGACTGTTCAAAGAAATGTATGCAATAGCATGGAACACTAGCCTGAAGGTCATACATATTGTAAATTTTCTCTGGGGTCAACAAGCATAAATGGAGTGTAGAGGAAAGGGAAGACCGAGGAAACACTGTTAGGAATTTTGCCTGGACTGTTCATCCCCCAGATACTCTCGTGGTAACTCCTTTACCTCCTCCAAGTCATTTTCTCAGGGGTCTCTCCTCACCTGCAATCTGCCACCAGCCCCATTTTATTCTTAATTTATTCATAACACTTTGTACCTGATATAATTATCCCATCTGTTGCATTTGTTTTTTATAATCTGACTCTACAATGTAAGCTCTCGGAGGGCAGGGGTCTTCGTATTTTTCACTGATGTATCCTAAGCACTTAGAACAGTGCCTGCCACATGGTAAATGCTCAATAAATATCTGTTAGAGGAATACATTTTCAGATAAGGAAACTGAGGTTAAGTGACTTAGCCTAGATAATTGTGTTAGTTAACGGCAGAGTCAAAACTAGAACTCAGTTTTTCTGCCTCCCAAACCAATTGTCTTTCTATTAAATCATATTTTTAAGGATAGAGGACATATATCTAGGACTGGAGAATGATTATTTATCTGTTGAGGAATTTAGAAAAAATTGGAAATGTGTGTATATAGACAAAATAACTAAATCATGAAAGTGACAGCAGGAAAAAAAACCCATAGATGTTGGTGGTAGTGTTGATTTTTTTTTCAAAATTTTGTTTAAGTACCTGAGACTCGGCTGTCAGTTTATCTAGTGAAATAAGATTCATGATCAATGTGTGGAGACGGAAATTTCAGACCTCATTATACACAAACTGAAGATTATTCCTTTGCTGTCACTGTGGCATTTGACACGCCAGTGAAAACAAAAGGAAATCTGTCTCAGATGCCCCTTTTAGCTTTGACAGATGTGGAAATGCATGAGTTTGGGGCGTTAATTTTTAGTTGGGTGTTAAATGTGAGCATGTCCAGAGATACAGCTAGAGAAACTACCACCTGGTTCACGGATTAGGGCTGAAGCCCCAGTGATGCGCTAAATTACAGTCCGGGACGTCCGACTCCCCTCCCTACTTCATTCTCTTACCTCAGAAGCAAAGGAGGCTCTCTGCCTCTTCTACCTGAGCTTTTGGTTACATCCCTTTCTCCCAGCACTTATTCCCTCCTTCTTGAATCTCATATCTGCCTTTTCCTCACACATGCAAATCTGTTCAAATCTCCTCCATGTCAATGCAAAATAATAACCTTCCAACAATTTCTTGAATCAGTTAGCTATTAGGCACAGCAAAGCACCCCAAAACAGTGGCTTAAAACAGTAAGTATTTTGACTGCTCACAAGTTGATGAGTCATCTGGGCAATTCTATCGGTCTGGGCCAGGCAGGGCTGACTTCAGCGGGGCCTGAAAAACTGACTGCACACCCTCAAGAGGGTGCAGTCTGCTAGTGTGGGCCAGCTGGGGCAGCCTGGCCAAGGATGGTCTAACTCGCAAGCCTGGCAATTAGCAGTTATTAGTCACGGTGAAGTGGGGGCTGCGCCACTGATCGCTTATCGTCAGCGTCAGCAAGTTAGTTCAGTTCTCCTGGAGGCTGGGCAGGATTTCAAGAGACAGAAAGAGCGAGCAGAATACACTAGGCTCATGGAACTGACACAGTATCACTTCTGCCTCATTTTATTGGCAAAAGCAAGTCATGAGGCCAATCCAGGGGCAAGGACATAGACTCTACTTTTTGATGGGAGGAGCTGCAAAGTCACACTGCAAAGGGTGTGGATTCAGGGAGGTATAAAGAATTAGGTCAGTTTTGCAATCATCCTACAATCTCTCTCTTCATCCTTCAAAGCTTCTGCCCAGGTGTCTCCTTCACATCCAGACTTTCAGGGAGTTGTTGTCTCTTGCCTTCCTACTTCCTTACCATCCAGTCACTCCTCACCCAGGATGACCTCACCTTAATGCCACTATCTCCATTTTGATGAAACTTCTCTCTTTAAAGACAACAGTGGCTCAAATATCAAATACTATGAACCACTTTCAGCTTTCATCTCACTAACCTCACTGCACAATTTGATCTATATGGTAATTCCCTCCTGCTTAAAACTCTCCCCCCGAATGTCTATGATTCACTCTCTCTTGCTCTCCTTCTACCCCTCCGACCATTCCCGCTCAGATTCCCTGGCTGGCTGGTGTCTGTCCTCTGACCTGTCAATGTTGGTGGCCCCTACATTTCTGTTGTTTCATTCTCCTTTTTTTCCCTTCTTCTCATAATACCCTTTTAACAGAATCTAATCTAACCAGGTGAATACTACCTTTATGCATCCTTATTCTAACCCACCTCTTAACCTCCAGGTATAAAGTGTCGGTGGCTACTGAGTGTTGCCATCATAGGCTCCTCAAGCACAACATATGTCTAAAACTGAGCTTAACAGTTTTCTCCCAAAATGTGATTCTGTCTTCCCTTTCTTTGTGTATAGCTTTGCAATTCTTTCAATTCATCAAGCTAGAAACTGAAGACTGCCCTTAACTCCTTTTGCCTGGGCTCCCTACAACCCAAGATACTAAGTCCTGTCAATTCTACCTCCCAAGTGTCTCTCAGACCCATTCCTTCCTCCCATCCTCACTGCTGCTGCCTGAGCTTAGGGGCTCATCCTCTGTCGCCCAGCCCAACGTTAGAGCCTGTCATCTGCTCCCCGGGACCGCTTCCTGCAGCCAGAGAGCTTTCTGAAACAAAAATCTAACTGCGATACTCCTTTGCCTTATACACTTCCACTGGTTCATTTCTGCCAAGATAAAATCTAAATTCTGTAGTAGTTATTGATCATTTGTTGTACTCCCTCTCATTTAAGAAAAAGATTTGTGAGAAGGTAGCAGGGAACTCTCACGAGGCAAGTAGTACAGCCAGGCAGCAGGGGAGTTGTCAGGGACGGAGTCCCATGTTTGCTGGCTCCTCTCTCACTGCCTTCCCCGTCTCATCTCTGCTTCTTTCTGGGACTTTGCCCAATTCTGCAGGCTCCTCCACACTGCCTCTCTGCATGTCCATCAATGCACATGGCCCCCCACAGCCATTCCAATATAAGCCCACCTAACCTGCATATCTCTTAGAACAAATTATTGAGAAAGAAAATCTGATTGGCTTAGCTCATGGGTCAAATGCTCAATCAGCTGTGACCAGGAAGGGCTAAGGTCACATGGACAAAACATGACAGCCTGTGGTTCACATCTTCAATAGGAGCTGCAGAGAGGAATATTCTGAGAGAAGACAGTGTGGGCTGGACAGGCAACTCAGACAGGTCTACTATATTCCCTACCTTGGCGTATGGTATTTTTCTAGTGTCAACTCCCACCCCTTCTTCCACTGCAATGGACTATCCACTCCAACTACATACAACTACTTCCCATTCCCTAAACACGTCATGCTCTTTTGCATATGCTATACCCCAAACCTGCAATATTCTTCGCCTCCTTAACTTCCTAGAAATCTCTTCCTTATTCTTTAATACCCAGTTCAAAAGTCACCTCCTCAGTGAAGTCTCCCCTGCCCCTGTTAGTTGCTCTCTCCTCTAGGAATGCTTAGCACTTTGCACACAGTCCTCTTAGAGTCTATATCACACCAATTGAAATTGTTTGCCCCCTTTGCTAGATTATGGACTTTTTAAATTATTATTTTTAGGCAGCATCCCTAGCATCTGGTATAGTGTTAGGCACATAATTATAGTTGAATGGATAAAGATGTGAATGAACAGAGTCTCTAAACCTACTAGTTCTCGAAGTGTAGCATCAGCATAATCTGAGAACTTGTTAGAAATGAAAATTCTTGGCCCCCTGCACAGGCCTACTGAATCAAAAACTCTGAGAATAGTGTAGAAGGCAGAGTACTGCCCCCTCCCCCAACATGTCCACGTCCTAATCCCTGGCACCTATGAATACGTGATGTTGCATGGCAACGGGAATTAAGAGTGCTAATCAGCTGATTTTAGAATAAAGAGATTATCCTGGGTTATCCAGGTGGGCCCAGTGTTATCAAAAGTGTCCTTATATGGGAAAGAGAAAAAACCAGAGAAATATCATCATGAGAAAGACTTAACAGCCATTGCTGGCTTTCAGGATGGAAGGGAGCCACTAGCTAAGGAATGTAGACAGCCTCGAGAAGCTAAAATAGGCAAGAAAACAGATTCCCCTCCAGAGATTCCAGAAAGGAACTCAGCCCTACAAAAACCTTGATTTGTGTCCAGTGAGACCCATTTTGGACTTCTGATCTCCACAACTGTGAAATAAATTTCTATTGTTTTAAGCCACTAAGTTTGTGGTAATTTGTTACAGCAGCAATAGGAAACTAATACAATAGAGTCCAGCAGTCTGTGTTTCAACAAGCCCTGCAGGTGACTCTGAAATTTCCTCCCATTATGCACCCTAGCACCTGGTGTTAAGCCTACTACAATCTTCATCCTTCTTTCTTGCATTTGGCTGTTTGACTATCTCTGTATGTTCACCGCTGTATCCTAGCCTAGTGCTGGTCCTCAGTAGTAGCAATAGTAGTAGTAGTAGCAGCAGCAGAAAGCGCAGCAGCAGCTGATACTTATTGAGAATGTCTATGTGTAAAGTGCTGTTCTAAGAACTTTACATGACTTAACTCAGTCTTTATAACAACCCTGTGAAGTTGGTAATAGTACTATCCTATATTTTATAGATGAGGAAACCGATGCCCGGAGAACAAAAGCAATTTGCCCAAGATCCCCCAGCTAGTAAGTGCAAGGACTTGAACTCAGTCTCACCCAGAGTCCGTGTTCTGACTCCCGTGCTATGTAGTCCACAAGCAGGGTGCAATATGTATTTGACTGGGGAATGAATTAAGAAATGGATGAACAATAAACCATCAGTCTCACCTGAGGACTTTAGAAGCATGTGTAAGAAGCAACAGTGGAGCTCTAAAGGGATCTCACCCCACACTGATTCAGTGGAGGGGGAGAAGGCACACTTTTTACTCATGCGGATGTTGGATGAAGGACACAGAAAAGCAATTAGGACTGGAGCCGAAAGTTGGACTGGCTACAGACAGCAGAGGATGAGAGTGGAGAGGGTGCACCTTGGGTAGGGATTGTGGCTCCCAGGAATGAGGAAGGCAAGAGTTGAAAAGTAACAGAAGAGGCAAGTTTGGAACTATGTGCACCACATTATTATCAGTCTCTAGCCTGGAAGCTTGGAGGTCCAGAGCCTGAATCATCAATATATATTTGTTGAATGAAATGTTCTGGGCTCTTCAGGCATTTGTCTCAAGGTGTTTGAGGAAGATCTCTGATTATATTCACCAGAACTCTCAGCTATGATGCAGATGATGTGAGGGGAAAGGCTGAGCCAATAACCAATGAACTGGAGGAGAGAGAGGCATGGGGAATATAGACAGAATAGGTTCTGACAAGTGCTCAACACCAGGTGTGCAAAGAGTGTGGCCATTTCCAGTCAGCAACTAGGAAACAGGGGTGCTTGGGAGCCTGGCTGAATAAGGGAACTCTGGCATTTATTTAGTGCCCATTGTGTGTCAGGCATGGAACTTGGTGCTTTCCCCTCATTGAGCTCATTGAAGCAATATGTGGACAGAGCACAGGAAGAGGAAACCGAGGGAAGATGCTTGGACCCAAGTTGGCAGACAGGGCTGGGGCCATCACGGCACAGGGGACAGACAGGCTCAGCCTGTTGGGTTGGGACTATGGCAGGGTCCAGGCCCTTGGGTCGAGAACTGGCTTAAGCAAAGCAGGGCCCTGAGGATCTAGACAGATGCCAGACACAGAAACACAGAATGAGTCCTGTTGGTGTGAAGCCTAGCTGAGGGCACAGAGGGTGGTAGGAGGCAAGGGGCAGAGCTAAACTTCAGGAAGGAAATAACCTGGAAGCGCAATGCATAACAATGAGACATCGTAGTCAGGGAAGAGGCAGAGGTGCAGTGGGCGGGAGCAGGAAAAAGACTCTTCATGGAAATATTCATGTTCTACATTCCTACAGTTACTAAGGATGTAAGAAAAGATTTCTTGGCAGTGGGGAATTACTCAAATCCTGTGCTGTGCCCAGGCTGAGTTCCTGACCCACAGAATTTGTGAGCATAATACTTGATTGTTTTATGCCATTAAGACTTGGGGTAATTTGTCATACAGACTTAATTCCTAGAATACCTATTTTCATAAATTTTCATTTTTTTTAAGGTATCAAAAGAGAAAGGCATAGTTTCATTTTTAAGACAAGATCCCAGTCCAACTACTATATAAATTGGGAAACCCATTTTAAGTGGATTCACTTTAAGTGACCTTTTTCCAGTAGCAAATTTCCTCCAATTCTTTGCAGAGAACCTCTCTGAAGCCTCCTTGGCTCTATGTACCATGGCAGGTAGAGAGATCAGTGGCCCCAGCTGCTGGGAAGTCAGGGAAGAAGTGGGTTTGAGTTAGCTGCAAAAGGCCTAGAACCCAGTGTCGCATGGTCCCACAGTGGTGCTGTGGAAAGAAGACAGCATTTGATGCTAGATGGTCGTAGGTTCTAAATCCCACTCAATAGTTGTGTGGTATCGGGCACGTTACTCTAGTTTTCTGAGCCTCAGTTTCCTCAATTGTATCATGGGGCTACTAATCTCACCTTACTGAGTTGTTTTAAGGCTCACAGGTGTAAAGCAGTGGCCAATGTTAGTTTTCAACTGAGGATGTCACTCCAACCATGAGACCCACTTTTTGTTAATGTGAAAACGGTTATGAAAAAAATCATAAAAAACAAAATGAGAAGAAGCAATGTTTAAAGTTTCACTGTTTCGCTTGTTTCTTTCTTCTTCAGATCCTTCACCTTTCCTTTTACTCCTCTCCATGTGCAGTTTTTTTTTTTCTTTTTCTTTCTTTCTTTTCTTTTTTTAATATCCCTGGGCCTGGGATGAAAAACAGGTTTCTTCTTGAATGGCATCTCCAGTGAACTGCTTGGAACACTTGAGAAGAATTCTGACACTGAATCAGACTCATCACAAAACAGTGTCATGACGAATTGCTGATGTCTGCTTAGGAGAGGTGGGTGGCACCACAATTGCCCACTTTTTGTCAACTCTGCTATATCTTTCTCCTAAATACACTTATTATATTCTCACTTCCCACTTCCCAGACAAGTCAGATTTCTAAAAGCACAGAGCCTGAGTACAATCCAGAGCTCACAAATCTTTTCACCTCTTTCAGTGTTAAATTCAGTAGTGGGTAGTTGCAGTTCAGAGAGGTTATATTATCTGGCCTAGATCACACAGCTAGTAAGCATGAGAGCCAAGATTGAAAGCCAGCTCTCTCTGATTTTGAAGCTAGGGCTCTTTCCTTAGAAGGCTGCCTCCTCTTCAGTGGTAACAATTTCTCTAAGTAGGTCTGGGTCCATGAGTAACCCAGGGTTTGTTCCAGGGCTATAGATAGAGTACCCTTTTCTAGAAATGCCATGTATAGGAAACACCCACTATAGGACTCTAAGAACTCATATTGGGAGGGGCTCAAGTATGGACCAGCATCAGCTGGAAGGCATAGAGAATGGCAGTGAAAGAGCAGTGCTTTGTTGCTAGACCAGGTCAGAATCTACTTACCAGCGGGATAACCTTGGCAAGTTCCTCAACCTCCCTCTAACTCGATTCCCTGTAAATTAGGAATAAAACAAACCTTACCAACTTCACATGGTTGTGTGGGGATCAGGTGGAGAGAATGTTTATAAAGCTCTCAGTACAGGGCATAACATATAACAAGTGCTCAATATATATCAGTCATAACTCATTCTAAGGAGAGTGTAAGAGGTTCTGCCCTCACCAGCACCTGGGGGAAACGTGTGCTGGAATATACAACCTGAACAGAAACACATCTGGAAGAAATATAGGCCAACATAATAAAATAATCACATGACAAATCTGCATATGCTTATTCTTTTCACTTGACCAGGGAAATTCAGGCAATTAATGTTTGAAACAGAATCTGATGCAAATTGGAATAGAGTCAAGCGTTCCCTCCTATTCATGTCATGCGATCCCACAGTCCCCAGCGCCATTTTGGCTGCGTCACGACTGTGCCCAGAGAGCCACCTTAAAACCCGCCTAGCAATCGTCTTACCACTCACAAAAAACTGTTTTCTCTCCCTTCCTGTGAAGTCATTCCAGTTGCCTCTGAATGGAAATGCTCAAATAAACAACACTGGAGTATAATTAATGATGTGCCTCCCTCAGTTTCCTACTTCGATTTACACCTTAATGATACTCTCCCACGCTGAAAGTTCACTGGGTGGAAACATCCTACCCCCTTCCCTGACACTAGGCTTTGTTTATTCCATTTTCTCCTTCCTCAGAGGCAGCCAGCAGAAAACTTTCCAGAAAGTTGAATTAGTTTGAAAGCCATCACACTTTTCTCCAGCACTTTGGCCTCCCTAATGTCCTTTTAATGTGGGTTGTTTTTGTGTGGGTGCCTCTGTCCATGAACCTAGAGGAAAAATGTTTTTACCTGAAGAGAATTGGAATCAAATGGCCCAGACGTCTTAGTCTTACAAGAAGTAAGAGACAGCGCTATGGAGACTCTACAGCCAGGCAGTGACTTGGTGATTCAAGAGGAATCTTTCTCTTCCTGCTGGCATGTCAGTTGTCACAGGCTTTCTGCATTGCGGCACCTTGTTTTCCTCAGTAAAATAAGTCTTTTCATTTGGAATTTTCATCTCCCCATTAATTGGTGACAGTGCTATCAGAGCCCCCTTCGCAACCATACAGTCAGGGCTATATCCCCATTTCTGTCTCAAGGCTTAGTGCATTCTCCTAACTCCAAGCCACCAAGAAAGTCAGAATCTGTACCAAGGCTGTCTCCAGAGTACTTGTGAAAATACATTTAGCCTGTCCTACTTCCTCTGAGCTACCTGCCTTTGATATGAGGTCTCTCTTCTAGCAGGCTTTGTGCAAGGCAAAGACTCTTTCTGGAGGCATTCTTTGCATTAAAAAAAAGAAAGATGTATTATCAGTGAGTATCAATTATAATGAGGCATTTTTAGTAGGGCTTGATAACGTTGGAACCAGGAAACAGTGGCCTCTGAGCTGAGATCCTGGCAGCTGCATTTTATTAACCTGAGTCAGGGTGTTAAGCTGATTTTCAGACTTGATTGACAGAACCCTTTCAGCACAAGCCCTGGAAAACTATTAGGAGGAAAGAATCCCATTGAGGCATTCTGCCTGTAATAGTTTTAATGCAGAAATGCATTTGATCAGCAGCACGCTGAGCTCATATCATTTCCAGAGTGAGTAGCAATGTGGTTCCAGTGTCATTTACCACAACCAATTATGGTCCATCCTGACAACATTTAAACCAGAATTGGATTAAGAAAAATGCATCTCAAGATTGTTGTGCAAGAGGCAAAATCCCAGAATTTTTAGTGGATCTCATTCCCCATCTCTTTCATTACAAGACTAAATTGAAGAAGAAAAGAAAGGGGTTAAAAAAAAAACATTTTTAGGGACAAGAAGTTAAAAGAAAGCATAAAAAGCAGATACAATTGCAATTCAATGACCCTTCATTTTCTCCAGGACACTTTTCCACTGTTGCAAATCTTCTCTTCAATACAGGAGTTGAACAGTCTTTCTTTAGGCACCAGATTCACCAGATTCACTTTAGTCACTCTGATTCACAAAATCAGAGAATGCATTTCCCAGCCCTCTTCATCATTCTTATCCCCTGAAAAAGGCAGAGTTCTAGTGAGTAAATATCCCTGTGATATAAAACGTCAGCTGTAAAGCCACTGTTGGTTTATACGGTTCTACTCCAATAGATCAGTATTGGCTGATCTCATGCACCAACAAAGAGCTGTCTTTTAGATATTTTATATCTTAAGAGGATCAGATAGCCATTGCTATCTTCTCAACTAACCATCCACAAATTTCTCTGGGATAGTATACTGGAGGTACTTGCCTAGGAAATCAAATATCAATTTTTTATAATAACTTTATTGAGTTACTGTGTTATAAAAGTAATGCATGTTCAAGCCAGGTCCAGTGGTTCTTGCCAATAATCCCAGTACTTTGGTAGGCCAAGGCAGGAGGATCGCTTGAGGTCAGCAGTTCAAGACCAGCCTGGGGAATACAGCAAGACCCCGTTTCTACAACAAATAAGAAATTAGCTGGGTGTGGTGTTGTGCACCTGTAGTCTCAGCTACTCAGGAGGCTGAGGAAGGAAGGTCACTTGAGCCTAGGAATTCGATGTTACAGTGAGCTGTAATCAGGGCACTGAACTCCAGCCTGGGCAACAAAGCGAGAACCAATATCTGAAAAAAATAAAAGTCATGCATGTTCATTGCAAAAAAAAAAAAATCAGAAAGTATCGGAGAAAGCCATGAAAAATAAAAATATCATCCAGAGATGAGCACTGCTGATATTCTGGCATCACCCACACACATATTTGGATAACACATGCCTTAGTACAAATTGTTGTCATTCAGCAATACATTGTGAACATCTTCACATGTCAATAAATATGGACCTACATCCACTGTAGATATTATTATGTCATCATTATTTTAACAAGTCCTCTTCTGATGAACATTTAGGCTCCCCTGTCCCCATTTTGTTCCTCTTTTAAATAATATTGCAACAACATCCCTGTACATCAACAATCCTCAAGCTTCAATGTGACTAAGAATTATCTGAAGTATTTTAAAAATATGGGTGCATGAGCCACACATCTTCAATAAGAAAAGCATAAGACTCAGGAATCTGCATTTTATCAAGCACTGATCCTTGATAAAATTGATTGATGCTGCTAGTCCTCAAACCACACTTTGAGAAATACACATCTTTGCAAACTTGTCTAATGATTTCCTTAAGATAAAGTTCTAGAAGTGTGGTTGTTATTTTGGCAAAGGCTATGCAGTGCAACATTTCAGCAATCTACCTTGTTTGTAGTTACTTGGTGATTTAAAAAATTGGGTGATAAAGGTAGGTATACACTATAAGGTAGAAAATATGTTTGAGGCATGGATAAATAGGGTAAGTTCAACCAAGAGACCTCAGAACCAGCCCTTCAGGTGTCTGTGGGATGCACATATCCTCCTCAAGCGACCGCTTGGCTGTCCACGGGAGGCTGGCAATGAGAAGAGTTGAGCAGAGAAAGAGGCAAAGACACAGGTGGGAGTGAGTTCAATACGTTGGCTGGAGAAGTTGGTTCCTGAGGGGGGAAGATGCCTGCCATTGCCATTTACACAGGGGATTGCTACCAACAAGGGTACCAAATGAGACAGCCCCCTCCTCAAGCTCACGTGTATAAAATTTGCACTGACTAGCATTGTGTTCCCACCCCAGATTTTCCAGGAGTTTGAAAGATGGGAATGAAAGAACACAGGTACTTCTCCATTTCCATGTTCAAGTAAGCATACACACACTCATCCACACGGACAAAGGCAGATACATATTTCCCTGCTTATAATCTCCAAACTCCATGCGCAGGACTTCCAACTATAAACTTCACATAAAGAATAATTTTGCTTAAGGCCACAAAAAATATGGAAATAGAACAAGTATTGATAGAACTCTAATTTAAATCAGGTTAGGAAAACACTTTTGTCTTTTTTTTTTTTTTTTGGTAAATGCTATTAAAACATGACATGTGTACAGGAAAGTGTTCAAATTAGAAGTTTACAAACTCAATAAATTTTCACAAGGTGAATACACTGATGTAACCAGCATTCCAATCAAGAAATAGAGCAATATCCTGATCCCAGAAGCTCCCTGGTACCTGCTCACAGTCATTCTCCCCAAGGGGAACCATTATCCTGATTTCTCACAGTTCCCATAGGTTTGACTTATTTTTGAGCTTTATATAAATAAAATCATAATATATGAGCTCTTTTCTTTCAAAAATTTTTGAATAGATTTTATAGATCATTAGTTTAACTCTTCATAACATGTGCAGACATATACCAATATTGAAGCAAAGCTATCCCCAAAAAGAAATTTTAAGGTATATGCTTCAAATAACTCAGTGTCCATTTGAGCCATAAAAATTGGATAGCTTCATATAAGTTGAGCCCAGCTGAGTCCTTTGGGCCCTGTACCTGTCCATAGTGAGGTAATAAGGATCCTAAAAGGCTACTCCCCAGTGTATATGACAGATAACTTGAGAGGCAGTATAATGCAGTGGAAAAAAAGATTAGCTTTGGAACCATAAAGAACTGAGTTCAAATGGAATCATTTCCACTTACCAGCCATACTATCTTCATGAAGTCACATCATCTCTCTAGGGCTCAGTTACTTCTACACCTGTAAAATGGGGGAAATAGCTCATTGGTTTTTTGTGAAAATTAAATAAGATCTCAAATATAAACTACTTGACATATGATAGCTGCTCCCTAAATATTCATTCTCTTTCTCCCCCGAGACTAAACCTTGATTCTTCATCAAATTCAGCCTGTGTGTGCACATAACCTAAGTAAATATATTTTCAATGGCAACTGTTTGAACCCACTAACTGGTAAGTTTAAAATCATTTGGAAACCAAGTTTGTGATCTAAGGGAATTTACAGTTGCTGACATAGAGTCTTTTTCAGAACTGAGAAACTTCATCACTGATCCTTTGGAAACTGGAATGGCTTCATGTCCCTCACATTTTCCACCATGCTGGCCTGGCTGTTTATTTATTAATGATTTCCATCATGAAACCATTGTTATCTTAGCTTCCTCTGATGGCCTAAAAGTGCACAAAATCATCATTTTCCAACAAGAGCACAAAGCATCCAAATGCCTGTGCTTCCCTCGACATTATCGTTTTATTAATAGCTGTTCTGCCAATCCGTTTATAATGGCCTTTTCAGTTAGACATGCACACAGTCGTGTAACAGTCGTGTGATTGCTGCATTTTTACCAGTATAAATATTAAAATCTCTGACAGATTGCTAATGAGCTGCTGTTGGAATTACAGAGTAGTCTGTTATCATTTGTCCATTCACAGTTTCCTCACCAGCCCATCTGTGCTCGGAATGCAGCCACCGCGGCGTGTGCAGGCTGGGACAGTTTCTCCATTTACACCTTTTGCCTTCAGAGGCCTCTGGGAAAGCCTGTCCCTAATTAAAGATTTTAACAAACATATTGCCAGCCTTCTAACACTGTTATTAAACTGCTCTCTTTTGTTAGAAAAGGTGCTGTTTGTCAGCAGTTTGTGGATTTAGATATTTAGTGTGTTGTTTCTGGAGCCCAGCAAAATATTTGTGTTTTTTAGAATAATTCAATTAGTATGTTGTGCATGTATCTACCTGTATGCACAATAAATACACATGGCACACAGGCTATCAAAGTCCTGTGTAATTATTCAGGCTCACAAGGACAGACAAAGAAACACGGTGTTTCTGTGGACACAAAGACTTCTCTCCAGAACAAGGTAGATTTGAACATTCTAAGGTCGGGACTATTAAAACAAAATGATCAGATTGAGATCATGGCTTAGGTAATTTGGGGCAAGGGCAAAGCACCTTCCAACTGAAATATTGGTATAATTAAGGTACATTGAAAAGGAATCTGATTTACCTGGTAGAATATGTCTCACTGAGAGAACAGTGTTCCCTTACCATAAAGGTGTAACTATTGAGCCATGGTTCACAGTCAGTATGGGTGTGGTTGGGGCCAGGTGGAGAACAGGGGCATGGGGGTCAACCGGGGAGCCTCTACATGCCCTCTCTCACTCCCATCATCAAACCTGCCCAGTTGGGAATCGCTGCACCAGACCTCTGAGGGAAGGAGAGAGACACCAGAGCTGAGAGCCTGCTGCTCCAGAAAAGGCTCTCCAGTTACTCTTTTTGGAAATGGGCTCATCTTCACTCTCCCCAGGGGGAGCACAGAGAGGGGTGGCCCCTCTGGTAGCAAGCCACGGAAGGTTTTCCAGACTAAAGCGACACGTTAGAAAATCTGAAAGAGCCTGAGGTCTTCACTATCAAGGCAGGAATAATAACTAACTCCCAGGGGTTCATCACCTTGGAGATCAGAAGGTGGCTCCGAATGCTGCTTTGGAGACATTTCCACCAGTGACACTGTGACACTGAGGAACTTTGAGATGCATCTTCCAGTGTGGAAGCTTTGTGACCACTTATTGCTTTGAAATTTTAATGTAAGTTTTGATACTTCGATTTAATTATTGAATCAAACACAAGCAAGTCTGAGGGAGATGCCACAAATCATACAGCATGATCCTTGTTCTGAAGGAATTTGCACACTTGAGAGATAATACACATACAGAGAAACCATATGCTCTGCCTAACACCACAGGGTGGCCAATGCAAGAGCCAGATAACTGGCGAAGGTGCAGGGGAGTTCAAGGACAGAGACATCACTTCTACAGAGGACGAATTAGGAAGGTCTTCCAGAGGAGGTAGAACCAACACCAAATTGTGAAAAATGTGTAGGATGTGGTTGAGAGAGGGGGAGAGGAGACTGTGAGCTGGGAAGATGCTGGGAAAGGACAAGGAATATTTGGGGAACCTTAAATAGGCTGCTTTGGCTAGAGCAGAGGTTTGTAACGGGATATTGAGGAAGCAAGGTTTCAAGGGCCAGTCTGTCAAGGCTAAAGATCTGTACTTAATCTTTTTTTTTTTTTTTTTTTTTTTTTTGAGACAGAGTCTCACTCCGTTGCCCTGAGTAGCATGTCATGGCGTCAGCCTAGCTCACAGCACCCTCAAACTCCTGGGCTCAAGCAATCCTCCTGCCTCAGCCTCCCAAGTAGCTGGGACTACAGGTGCACACCACAACACCCAGCTAATTTTTTATATTTTTAGTAGAGACAGGGTCTTACTCTTGCGCAGGCTGGTCTCGAATTCCTGAGCTCAGGGATCCTTCCACCTCAGCCTCCCAAAGTGCTAGCATTACTGGCATGAGCCACTGTGCCCTGCCAGCTGCAGGATTTTTGTACCATACTCTTTATCAAGTTGAGGAAGTTATCCTCTATTCCTAGTTTGCTAAGAGGCTTTTTTTCTTTTGTCATAGATTAGTATTGGATTTTGTCAAATGCTTTTCCTGCATGTATTGACATGATCATGTGATTTTCTTCTTTAGCCTGTTGGTGTGATGGATTACATTAACTGATTTTCAAATGTTGAACCAACTTTGCATACCTGGGATAAATCTCACTTGGTCATGGTATATTATTCTTTTTATACATTGTTGGATTCGATTTGCTAATATTTTGTTGAGGGTTTTTGCATCTATGTTCATGAGAGATATTGGTCTGTAGTTTTCTTGTACTGTTTTTATCTGGTTTTGGTAGTAGGGTAATGCTGGCCTTATAGAATAAGTCAGGAGGTATTTTTTTCTCCTTCTATCTTCTGAAAGAGACTGTAGACAGACAATTGGTATAATTTCTTCCTCAAATCCTTGGTAGAATTCATTAGTGAACCCATTTGGGTCTGGTGCTTTCTGTTTAGGGAGGTTATTCCTTACTGATTCAATTCCTTTAATAAGTGCAGGACTATTCAGATTGTCCTTTTCTTCTCGTGTGAGTTCTGGCAGATTGTATCTTTCAAAAAATTGTTATATTTCATGTAGGTAATCAAATTTATGGGCATAGAGTAGTTAATAGTATAATAGTATTTTTTATTATCCTTTTAATGTCTATGGAATCTGTAGTGATGTCTTCCTTTTCATTTATAATATTAGTAATTTATGTCGTATCTTTTTGTTTTCTTAGTCTTGTTCTGGCCAAGGTTATTGATTTTAGTGCTCTTTTTAAAGAACTAGTTTTTGGTTTTGTTGATTTTCTCTATTGATATCTTATTTTCAATTTCATTGATTTCTGCTCTAGTTTTTACTATTTCTTTTTTTTTTCTGCTTATTTTGGATTTAATTTGCTCTTATTTTTCTAGTCTCCTAAAGTGGATGCTTAGATGATTGATTTTGGATTCTTCTTCTTTTCTAATATCTGCATTCAAAGCTATAAATTTCCCTGTAAGCACTGCTTTCACTACCTCCCACAAATTGTACTAAGTTGTATTTTCACTTTTATTTTATCTCATGTATTTTAAATTTCATTTCATTTAATTAAAATATTCTTAAATTTCTCTTGAGATTATTTCTTTGACCGATGATTTATTTAGGAGTGTTGTTTAATCTCCAAGTATCAGAGATTCTTTTCTCAGCTGTGTCCAGTCTACTGAGCCCATCAATGACATTCTTCATTTCTGTTAGAGTTTCTGTTCTCTAGCGTTTCTCTTTGATCCTTCTTAGAGCTTCTCTCTCTGTGTTTATCCATCTTTTCCTGCATGTTATCTACTTTTTTCCGTTAGCTCCCTTAGCACATTAATAATAGTTGTTTTAAACTCATAGTCTAATTATTTCAACAATCCTGCCATATTTGAGCCAGGTCCTGATGCTTGTTCTGTCTCTTTAGTGTTTTGTTGGGTTTTAGTTTTTTGGGGCTTTTTTTGGTTTTGTTTTGCTTGGCCTTTCAGTATGCCTTGTAAGATTGATTTCTTTCTTTCTTTCTCTTTTTCTTTCTTTTTTTTTTTTAAATCTGGCCATGATATGCTAGGTGAGAGGAACTGCAGTAAATAGACCTTTAGTGATGTGGTAACAAGGTGTTGGGGGTGGCAAGATGTGCAGGGTATGAATGACTAAGCACTCCATAGTCCTATGGTTGTGTCTCAATCTTTAGTGAGCTTATGCCTTTAGTGCCTCTAGGCTGTGAACTTCACAAATGGTTCTCAGTCTCCTCCCCAACAGGGCGGCTCAAGGGGGCTGGAGTTGGATATTTCCCATTCCCAGGTTGGTTAGTTTGTCAAAACCCCAATAGGTTAGGCTCTGGTAAAATAGTTCTTCTTGAAGGCAGGCCTTGTTAAGGACAACAGAATGTGTTGGCATATTTCAAGATAGCCAGAGCATGAGATTTTTCTCCAGTCTTCACTGTGAGAACATGGTAGAGCTCCAGGAAATAAAATTCATAAAAATGTGGACAGAGTTTTTAACTCATGGACTTTTCCACATCAAGCTTTTAGCAACTAATCAGTTACAGTCAGTTTTCCTATCCCAGTGCTTGTTTCTGTGGCGGTTTCTGGTCAAAGTAAGTTGTGATTCTCTGTTTCTCTGATTCTGATGGCAGTGGTTTGCCCTGTGAGACAGATCTAAGAAGAGTTGTTTATTTTTCAGCTTGTTCAGCTTTTTACTTATTAGGCTAGAGTGGCTACTTCTAAGCTCTTTACATGCCAAACAGGAAACCAGAAGTCTGTACTTTATTTTTTAGGCAGCATGGAGTGATCAAAGAAGAATGAGTAAGTAGGTTGGTTAACTGGATGGTGGGTTAGATTTTAACAGGAAGATAATATGATTAAAAGTTATTACATAATGGATTTTGGAGCCTAGGCAGCTAAGGCAGCTCTGTTGTCTTGCCTGGTCTCACAAGTCTGGAGGTTGGCTGGTTGTCAGCTGATCCTAGATGGCCAAGACTGGGACAACTGGGATGACTTGGAGCTGATCAATAGTCTTTCATCCTCCCATAGGCTTGCCTGGACATGTTTTCCTTCATGGCCACGGGAGAGAACAAGAGTGCAAACAGAAATGTACAGGCGTTTCTTTAAGCTTTGATTTGTATCACATCTGATATCATCCTATTAGCCAAAGCAAGCCACATGGCTGAGCTCAGAATCAAGGGGTGGGAAAAAGGATTCTACCTCTTAAGAGGGGAACTGCAAATTCACATGGCAAAAGGCAAGGATACAGGAAGGGGTGAAGAATTGGGGACATAAATGCAAGCAGTCTACCACATCTTGATTCAAATCCCAGCTCCTCTAGATGTGTAACCATGAACAAGGTACCTGAAAATTGGCATAAAAAGAGTGCCTACCTCTTAGCGGTGTTGCTTACATCAAATGAAACGACCTGTGTAAAACACTTAGCATAGTGCCTCGCCCCACATAGGTAACTATAGGCCACAGGCACTGTGTCAGTTGCATTACAGTGGCAGAGAGGTGAGTTGGGATACTTACGGGGGTTGTAGGCCTGTTCTAGGGTGATGTTGATATGCTGTTCAGGACAAGCTGGAAATCCACATCTGGAAACAGTCTGAAATACAATACTGTGACCAAAAGTGAAAAGGCATAGTCATATTTGGGAGGAAAAACAAAGGATGAATCTTCCGGAAGAGGTGTCTGTCCATAGGCCTGGGCGATTTAGGACAACCGTGGTGTCATTGATGGAAGCAAAGAGAATCAGGAACATTGCTGGCTTAGGGACAGATGGCTAAACGTCCACTCCATCTGGATCTCTAGCCTAGTCTCTGGGTGTTTCACGAAAAGGATGAGACAGAGTGTTCAATGACTGTTCTCAGCATGGCACAAAACAGGGTATTTAATAATCATCCAAACCAGGGTTTTCATTTGGAAAACTTGCTGTTGCTTACCATTTCTTCTATATCAGGGATGTTCATTCTAAAAAAAAGTCTTGGAGAAAAGACTCCCCAGTAACCTTGTTTCCAGGGAAGACATTTATCCAGGGCTCTGTGACACACTTGGCCACAGCCCCAGGGGAGAGGTGATTATTCTTATAATTGTAACGAACCTGGGCTACAAGGGGCCAGAGGTCAGAGCAATGGAGGGCTTTTTACCCAATCTCATGGCTTCCGTTTTTACAACAACGTTCAGTCTAATGGGTGTTCATTCTCTTGCACTGGAAGAATCCCAAGATGCAACCCCAAGGAAGACTCTCATGGCCCATTAGCTTAAGTAACTGCCAGACAAACAAAATAGCAAATTTCCCATGTAGAATGATTTAGTGCAGTGAGACTAGGAAAAATAATGAAGGCATTTGTTTATGCCTGCTTACAACATTCCTTGTAGGCAAAAAGGGGAAGAAAATATCATTCTAAGCCTGAAAAGGCAGCCAGCCAGTGCAGGCTCATCAAAAATATGCATTTGCTTTTGTAGTCAAAAAGTGTGAGTTTGCTCTGCTTCACCTCCTGGCCTGGGCTTCTATGATATCCATGTAATTTAAATGAAAAAGTCGTCCTAGGGAGCCATCACATTTCAAAGAAGTGACCCTTTTTGGATGTTGAAAGGATTCCCGGTGTTTGGGTTCACTCCCAGGTGAGGTGGTGTTACAGAGTTCTTGAGATGTCATCCAGAGAAACAGACCTTGGAAAGTCTAAACAGAAGTTGTTTACCTTGTCTCTTTGCTTGTTGTGCAAATGGGACTCAGCTTTGTAGAGAAAACAAGCACGATTCCAGCTCAGTCTGAGTCACAATTCACCATTGCTGTCAGTCAAACTCTGACAAAAGAGGAGTTTTTGTTCATTCTTGGAGTGGCCTGACTGCCACCATGAACTTAGTAGCTAAGATGCCCGTAGCATCCTCCAAACTGATCTCAAGCTGGTTGGGCTCAGCTTCAAGGGGCAACTTGGGTGAGGCACTTTACTCCCTGTTCTTTCTCCTAAGGGACTGGTTCTTCTGCGTGCCCCCATTTACACCCATACCCCCAAACGGAACTCCTGATCCCCCTGGGAACAGAACCACTCAGGCAACCGTCCTGTCACAGTATCGTGTTTCAGGCTGCATTCAGACGTGGATTTCCAACCTGTCCTGAACCTCATACATCTTTACCCCACCCTAGAGCCACTGCTTTCCTAGCATGCCCTACTGGCCCATAATGAGTGAGGCGTGTTAAGAAAAGTGCCCCCAGAGTCACTTTCCAGACAACCGAGCTAAAGAAGACCCCTTCTGCATGTACTGTTCAGCCTCCAGGAACTGTTTTTGTGGCACAGAGCTTTATGTACTTTCTCAACTACTCAACTGCAAATATTCTTTCTCCCTTTCACCTGCCAAATTAGGTTTAAAGAGAGGGTGCCTGACTCCTGGATCCTAGGAAGGTGTTAAATGTCTCCGCTGCTAGAAATCCAGCTAGAGACATTAACACCTACCTCCTGGCTCAAGAGTGGGTGTTAATGTTTCTGCTGCCAGGACGTCTTTCATCCAGGCCCTTTCCCCTAGCCAGCGCTCAGCTGGTGCCAGGGCCAGGGAAAGCAAGTCAAACCAGACTGTCCTGAGAGTGGCAATCCTCGGTTGGTGAACACTAAACAAACAATCCCATCTTTTTAAGCATTTCCAAAGCACTCCAAGCAGAAGACAGTTCCAAAGATCAAGAATATACAGTCCATAAAAAATGCTGCTTTTACTAATAATAAACTTACATAGCATTTCTAATTTACCAAAGCACTTTCACATCAAAATAACACAAATCTTTTCTTGAAGGTTTACTTAATATACTTAATTCTTAACCACAACCCTGAGAGGCAGATATTGTTATTCTCATTTTACAGATAACTTAACAGGTTCAGAGAGGGTAAACAGTGGGCACCCATCACACTGCTTTCTGTGTGGCTGCCAAGTCCTTGCCCTTAACCACAGGTCCCTACTGGATTGTGGGATCCTAACAATAACCTTTTGAGAGTGCTCGGGCAGGTGCTATTTTACAGACCATAAATTGGGGCATTTTGACCAAGAACAAAAAGTAGAAGATGTTGGTTCGAGCCCAAGTCCAACGAGTCTCAGACTAATGTACTTTCTACCAGACGACACAGCCTATGATCACTCTGAAAGCATGATGTTTTCCCTAATCCTTCATCATTCAGCTACCCATTCTTACAGACAGCATATGTTTTCTGAACTATTACCATGCATCAAGCACTGTGTTGGATGTGAAATATCAAATAAATAAAGAATCAGACATAAAGCGCTTGCCCTTGAGTTGCTTACATCTGATAGAAGGCACATGGGCAGGCATAAAGGCAGCTCTAATACAGGTCAGAAGAGCAGTCACTGCCATTTCTATGATTTTCAGATGATGGTAAGTAAAGTTTGAAGGGGGTTGAAATTTATTTCCCCACCAGGGAAATATATCCTTGTCTGAGTATGTGGAAGAAACCCATTCACTAAGCTGATCTCTACACTCCAGTATCTCACTGAAAATCCATGAAGATGTCTATATCTACAAAATCCAAAGTATTTTACCACAAAAAGAGAAGTAGCTTGTAAATAGAGTTTTGGTCAAACCAGTCGTACACTAGGTACCCAAATAGTTGATGAAGGAAAGTTTCTTCAACAAAGTAGTCTAGCTAAAAAAAAATGGGAATGAGATGATAGAATTATCACCATTTTGCAATTTTTTTTTTTTTTTTGAGACAGAGTTGCCCTCTGTTGCCCTGGCTAGAGTGTCATGGCATCATCATAGCTCACAGCAACCTCAGACTCCTGGGTTCAAGCAATCCTCCTGCCTCAGACTCCTGAGTAGCTGGGACTTCAAAGCATGCACCACCATGCCCAGCTAGTTTTTTCTATTTTAGTTGCCTGGCTAATTTCTTTCTATATTCTATTTTTAGTAGAGATGGGGTCTCGCTCTTGCTGAGACTGGTGTTGAACTCCTGGGCTCAAGCAATCCTCCCACCTTGACCTCCTTGAGTGCTGGGATTACAGGCATGAGCCACCTCACCTGGCCCATTTTGCAATTCTTGATAAAAATAATATATTTAAGCTATGATAATCAACTCTTGCTAACATCACACACACAAAAAAAGAGACACAAAAAGAGAAACAGACATTATTGCCTCCTGACAGAAAAACACAATACCACCTAGGAAACAGTCTTGTCAAAAACTCCAAAACTGAACTTAATCAAGATTTTAGATCTAACTACTGGCCACCAGGAAATACAGGAGGCAGAGAAATATGTTAAATGATACCACAAGATGCAATTAGTAACATCCAGCATGTAGGAAACTCTACCGGACAAATGAATGGGTTTCTGTAACAAATAAATTACAATGGGGGAAAACTACTGGGAAGAGGAGCCTATAGATGAAGAGATGTACCACCCGATGCAATAAGTGGATCTTCTGTGAATCCTCATTCATACAAACCAAATGTAAGGTATATATGTGTGCTGAGGCCTTGTACATAGTGCATATCTAAGTATCCTGCTGACTCCTGACCATTTAGAATTATCTATTACATGGCCATTTGAAACCCCAACCAACCAATCAACCAACCAAAACTGTTAAATTGCTTTTCTTTCATGCCTTAGATTTTAAAACGTGGGGCAGGGGAAGAGAGGTTTGGGGAAAGCTATATCCTTCTTAGGATATTTTTTAACAGTTGTATGCAACCTTTAAATTATAATTGCATATTTGTAATTTCCAGAAGGCTAACAAAAGTCATAGTCATTTTCTAAAAATCAAGCAAAACAAACAAAAACAATCCTCTATTATGTGCTTCAGGAAAACATGCTACTTGTATGGAAGTCACTTTTTATTACTTTTACAGTGAAAAATCCCTTTATAAAGTACAGAGCTTGAGTTTGGGTTTGCCTACAGTTTGAGCTTAGCATCTCAAGTGGGGCTCGCCTGTGGATCCTCAGGGACCAAGTCCACCGTTGTCCTTCCCACCTGCTATCCCACAGTAGGAGACCAGAGGGTTCTTGTTATCACTCTCGACTCTTGCAGATATATCCCTGGAGTGTTTGACTTGAAAACTTCCCAGTCTCTTACGTTGCCCGATGGCTCTGAGACAGGCCCTGCCAGGGCAGGGTCTTCTAGAGAGGCTCCTCGGTTTGGACAGAAGCCCCCCAGATAACAGCAAGTTCTCACAGGACAATAGAACTGTAGTGCTTCACTGCAAAGTGCTTTTCATCCTTGAGCACTTAAGGGGGTAACCTAATGAGCACAAAATATTCATCTCTAATAAGAACATGCTGTCATAATCACCCTCCATGTGATAAATATCCTAGAGGTTTTCTCTTTGTTAGGTTAATGCTTTTCCACAAGATAATTTAACCAATTCTCTAAAAAATAATCACACCTTATCAGGCCCCAATATAGTAATATGGTGGTGTTCTTTGTTTTTTTTTTTTTTTTTTTTTAATGTTTTGAATCTTGCCTTAAACAAATCCCATCCAAATAAATGCTCCCTTTTTTAGTTGGCATCAAAGCTTGTGTTGCTCATTGTAATCAAGCTCCCAGTTGGCTAACTTCTCATCTAACAGTATGTTTTCTGATTTCATTTGAACAAAATTTATCATCCACAAGCAAAGACAGAAAATGTGTGAATGTCTAAAGCTTATGTAAATTAAGAGGCCATGTACGCTATTCCTAAAAATAGTAGATAATTATACGCATTTCTTCTCCATACAATAATTATAGGCCTCCTGTCATCTTTTCTATTCTGTATAAGGTCACAGTAGTATTATACAAAATTTACAGTATATTACAAGTTAAAAACACAATAATTAGCAACTGTGCATCTTCAGCACCAGTGATGAATGTTCACAGTAAAAGTTTAAAAAAAAAGTGCATTATTTGTTTTATGTGGACAGTACACACTTAAATTTAATCATCAACTCCTGCTACCCAATAGGCAATATTCTCGCACTATTATAATGCTATTTGCCAAGTTCATAGTACACCCTTGGGCTGAATTCATCCTTAACGAAGAGACAGGAAGCCAAATCTCTCACGTCATCTCAACCAGGTGTACCATATTATTTTAAATTTAATAATTCTGTTGAACATATTGAATGATAATGAGCAAGCTTAGAGAAAGTACCAAGGATTATTTTCACCATTATGATCAACGTCTGAATCAGGAAAAAAGAAATCCTCTCACTAAATAATGTGGGGAATTCAGAGGTTTGCTTGGTATGGGTTTTATTTTTTCCTCTTGCTTGTTTATATCATTCATTGAGAGGAAAAAAGCTAGGGATATTATCCTTCTATGGGGGAGAAATGTAATTTAATGAAAAAGAGAGTTTATCCTGAGCTCTTAATTATCCATACTAATAGGAACGAAGAGGCACAGATAATACAAAATGACAGGACAGAACTATCATTTCTATTTTGCTAAGGAAAAAGTCAGAGGACCATACACCCTCACTTCACCTTGCCCAGTTCTGTCATGCTGTCAAAAATAGTTATGAAGTGTGAAGATTTGGCAAGAATGGGGCAAGAGAAGGTAATTCAGATGCAAAGACCAGCATCCTAGCAGGAACTAAGAACTAGTCAGAGCACCCATTTGGCTTTGTGTTTAAAAGCAACTGATTGAGAATCAAAGATGGCGGAGTGGTGGTGACGGCCTGAATCTGCGCTCCCGGGAAGGAAGGCATCGATCCGGACCTGCCACAACGCTAGAAGACCGCTCCCACACAGGAACAGCGGTGTGAATCCACGGAGAATCAGCGTGGGACAAACAGAGCGAGTGAGGTCTGAGGTGAACGAAAATTGGGAACGCGGGACAGACACTAGCCAGCGGAGCGCGGGTCGGATACACCCGCCCCCAGCCGGGGCGGGTGCAGCCTCTCGGGAAAGCGGCTTGTCCTCCTCATTGACCGCCGCTCCCAATTGAATAGAGCCCTGACCCAGGCCAGCGCAGAATCACTGAGGGATACGTGGCGCATTGCAGACAGGAGGCTTTTTTGAGAAATTACCTTAGAACCTGGGGGATCTCAGCTGAGACAGCGCTTGGCGAGGAGGGACGGATCTGCCCCAGGGCAGAAAAACACAAAAGACTCCCGGACAGCAAATAGCGTTGTACCCCGTGCTGCCTTTTTCGGCAGTTCTCCAGCCGGTCACCCCCGGTGCGTGTCCTTGCTGGCCAGCCCCTGGGCAGTGGCGGTCTCTGCCTGCCGGGGAGCCGGCCCCCTCCAGCCCCGGAGCTTGGCAGGCGCCATCTTGAAAGCGAGAGTGAAACGGCTCGGGAGCCAAAAAGTGCCCAGCGGCTCTTTCTGCCCGTGCTGCCTTTTTCGGCGGTTCTCCAGCCGGTCACCCCCGGTGCGTGTCCTTGCTGGCCAGCCCCTGGGCAGTGGCGGTCTCTGCCTGCCGGGGAGCCGGTCCCCTCCAGCCCCGGAGCTTGGCAGGCGCCATCTTGAAAGCGAGAGCGAAACGGCTCGGGAGCCAAAAAGTGCCCAGCGGCTCTTTCTGCCGGTGCTGCCTTTTTCGGCGGTTCTCCAGCCGGTCACCCCCGGTGCGTGTCCTTGCTGGCCAGCCCCTGGGCAGTGGCGGTCTCTGCCTGCCGGGGAGCCGGTCCCCTCCAGCCCCGGAGCTCGGCAGGCGCCATCTTGAAAGCGAAGGCAAAACCGCTCGGGAGCCAAAAAGTGCCCAGCGGCTCTTTCTGCCCGTGCTGCCTTTTCCGGCGGTTCTCCAGCCGGTGACTCCCCGGTGCGCGTCCTTGCTCGCCAGCCCCTGGGCAGTGGTGGTCTCTGCCTGCCGAGGAGCCAGTCTCCTCCAGCCCCGGAGCTCTGCAGGCGCCATCTTGAAAGCGAGGGCGAAACCGCTCGGGAGCCATAAAGTGCCGAGCGGCTCTCTCTGCCCGGCGCCCTCCGCTGGTCTCTGAACCAACGCCAGGAGTACGGGATATGCCGGGGCCGCGCTCGGGGTGAAGGGGCAGAGCTGCGCTAAGGCAAAAAAAAAAAAAAAAACAACACGAACAAGAAGAATAGGCTCGCCGAACTGTATATTTTATTCTTGGTAAATTTCTTCTGGGTTTTGTTTGTTTTTGTTTTTTTGGGGTTTTTTCTTTTTTTTTCTTTCCTTTTCTTTTCTTTTTCTTTTTTTTTCCGGTGGCGGACAGCCTCGGCGGGCACCTTTGCCCTCTGGGCCTCTGGCTGCCGCGCCTTTTTGAGCGTGGAGGTTGGATCCCCACCACCCTCGGAGCTGTGCGGGCGCGCAGACGTCATCTTGAAATCCACTGCGAAACCGCCCGGGACCCAGCCGGGCGGGCGTGAAGGGGCGGAGCTGTGCTAAGGCGTAAAAACAAAAACATCTAATGGCCGCTCCGGACCCAGCCGAGCGGAAGTGAAGGGGCGGAGCTGTGCTAAGGCGTAAAACAAACAAACAAACAAAAAAACATTGAGTCGCTGAATTATGTACTTCAGATTTGTGTATCTTTCTGCCTTGCGGTGTGGTGAAGTGCTATGTAGTTTGTTTTTGTTCATTTTTGTTGGCGTTTTTGGTGTTTTTTGGTTTGGCTTTTTGCGTTTTTCTTTTTTTTTTTTTTCTTTTTCTTTCTTTCTTTTTCTTCTTTTTTTCTTTTCTCTTTCGTTTTCTCCTCTTTCTTTGCTTTCTTTCCTTTTCTTTTTTCTTTTTTTTTTTTTTTTTTTTTTCTTTTCTCTTCTCTTTCTCCTCTCTTCTCGCCTTCAAACTGTGGACCCACGGTGAGCTTCGGAACGGGCCAGGTCCCTGGCTCTGGTACATACCGGATCCTGAGTAGTCACCCCCAGGGCCGGAGATCTGCAGGCACGCAATTGCCACTATAGAGCCCACAGCCAAGTCACTGCGGAGCAATAGGGTACCAAGAGGCTCCCTGGACGGCCCTCTCCCCTGGTCCACGGACCTTATATAGGATCCCTGCCCAAGTGTAAACACTGAATACTTCTCCAGAAGCGAGAGTGTGGAACCTGATCCCTGGGGACATTGGGCCAAGACAGACTTTTGCCCGTGGGAGCTACAGCAACTCCCCCTCTTGCCAAAAGAAGCAACATACCTAGACTGTTTCACAGCCTAAGAATAGAGCACAAAGAGTCCTGTTAACCAGACTAAACCTATAAGTAAAGATCCAACGACAAATCTAGATGGGAAGGGCCCAGCGAAAAAACACGGAGAGCAAAAAGAATCAAATGGAAAGCTCATCCCCAAAGAGAAATACCAGCTCCCAACCATTTGACACAAACCAGACTCAAAACACCAACATGTCACAGGAAGAATTCCAATTATGGATTATAAACAAGCTGAATAATATACAAGAATCAATGGATAAACAACACAAGGAAAACACAAAAAAAATACAGGATTTGGAGGAAAAATTCACTAAAGAAATTGAAATATTGAAGAAAAACCAAACTGAACTCCTAGAAGTGAAGAATTCACTCAGAGAGCTACAAAACACTGTGGAAAGTCTCAAGAGCAGGGTAGATCAAACAGAGGAAAGAATCTCAGAAATTGAAGATAACTCCTTCCAACTAAATAAGTCAGTCACAGAGATAGATCGAAAAAGTAAGAGAAATGATCTGAGTCTTCAAGAAATGTGGGATTATGTGAAGAAACCTAACTTGAGAGTTATTGGCATTCCTGAGGGTGAAGAAGATAACAAGCAAGGGTTGGACAAGCTATTTGAAGACATAATCGAGGAAAATTTTCCAGGCCTTGCCAATACTCTAGACATACAGATTCAAGAAGCTCAAAGGACCCCTGGGAGATTCATAGCAAATAGGAAAACACCACGCCACGTAGTCATCAGGCTGACCAAAATATCCACTAAAGAGTCACTTCTCCGAGCTGTAAGGAGAAAGAAACAAGTAACTTACAAAGGAAAACCCATCAGAATTACGCCAGATTTCTCAGCTGAAACCTTACAAGCAAGAAGAGGTTGGGGCCCCATTTTCACGCTTCTGAAACAGAATAATGCCCAGCCTAGAATCTTGTACCCAGCTAAGCTAAGTTTTCTATACGAAGGAGAAATCAAGACATTCTCAGATAAACAAAGGTTGAGGGAATTCACCAAGACAAGACCAGCCCTCCAAGAAGTACTCAAAAGAGAATTATACACGGATCAGCACAAGAAAGATCCACGAATGTAAAACTACTCAAGAGCTAAAGATCAAATTCCAGATACCACACTGGCCCAGGAGAGAAAACATCACAATGAAGTTCTACCCAACAAGCTGAACAAAAAACTGTCTCACTTATCAGTTTTCTCAATAAATGTGAATGGCTTGAACTCCCCGCTCAAGAGACATAGACTGGCCCAATGGATAAAAAAATACAATCCAAGTATCTGCTGTCTTCAAGAAACTCACCTAACCTGCAAAGATGCATTTAGACTGAAAATAAAAGGATGGAAATCGATATTTCAAGCAAATGGTAACCAAAAGAAAGCTGGTGTGGCAATCTTAATTTCCAATAACTTAGCCTTCAAACCAACAAAAATAATAAAAGACAAAGATGGCTACTACATACTGATTAAAGGCACAATTCATCAAGAAGCCATGACTATACTCAATATATATGCACCCAACCTAGGTGCACCTAGATTCATAAAGCAAACCCTACTAGACCTCAACCAAATGATAGATAACAATACTGTAATAGCTGGAGACTTTAACACCCCACTGACAGTACAGGACAGATCCTCTAAACAGAAAATAAACAAAGACATAATGGACCTCAATAGAATGCTAGAACAAATGGGCATGGCTGACATCTATAGGACATTCTACCCAAAGTCCACAGAATATACATTCTTCTCATCAGCTCACGGGACATTCTCTAAGATTGACCATGTTCTAGGACATAAATCATGTCTTCAAAAATTCAAAAAAATAGAAATTATACCATGCATCTTCTCAGATCACAGCGGAATAAAAGTAACAATGATCACAAACAGAAACCCTCACCCTTACTCAAAGTCATGGAAGCTAAATAACCTTCTCC
The DNA here is from genome assembly GCF_041146395.1 of Eulemur rufifrons. Taxonomy (NCBI): domain Eukaryota; kingdom Metazoa; phylum Chordata; class Mammalia; order Primates; family Lemuridae; genus Eulemur; species Eulemur rufifrons. Next base: position 71,646,447 of record NC_090990.1, read on the forward strand.
TGAATAATTATTCTATAAAAGAAGAAATCAAGATGGAAATCAAAAATTTCTTTGAATTAAATGACAATGGAGATACAACTTATCAAAATCTATGGGATGCAGCTAAAGCAGTCCTGAGAGGAAAATTCATATCCATAAATGCCTATATCAAAAAGACAGAAAACATGCAAATAGACAACCTAACGAATAGACTCAAAGAGCTGGAGAAAGAAGAACAGAACGATCCCAAACCCAGCAGAAGGCGAGAAATTACTAAGATCAAATCAGAACTAAATGAAAAGGACAACAAAGAAACTATAAGGGAAATTAATAAAACAAAAAGTTGGTTCTTTGAAAAGATAAACAAAATAGACACACCTCTGGCTAGACTAACCAAGAGCACAAAAGTAAAATCTCTAATAACCTCCATTAGGAACACGAAAGGAGAAATCACAACCGATGCTACAGAGATACAAGATATCACCTATGAATTCTACAAAAATCTTTATGCACACAAACTGGAGAATGTGGAGGAAATGGACAGATTTTTAGAAACACATAGTCTTCCCAGGCTCAACCAGGAAGAAATAGAGTACCTGAACAGACCAATATCAAGAACTGAAATCGAAACAGCAATAAAAAACCTTCCCAAAAAGAAAAGCCCTGGTCCAGATGGGTTCACACCTGAATTTTACCATACATACAAAGAAGAACTGGTGCCCATCCTACATAAACTATTCTCCAATATTGAGAAGGATGGAGTTCTCCCTAACACGTTCTACCAAGCCAATATAACATTAATACCAAAACCTGGAAAGGACACAACAAAAATAGAGAACTACAGACCAATTTCCCTCATGAATATAGATGCAAAAATTTTCAATAAAATACTAGCAAATCGAATCCAAGTAGTTATCAAAAAAATAATGCACCACGACCAAGTGGGCTTCATCCCCGAGATGCAGGGGTGGTTCAACATACGTAAATCTATAAATGTAATTCACCACATAAATAGAAGCAAAAACAAAAACCATATGATACTCTCATTAGATGCAGAAAAAGCATTTGACAAAATTCAACACCCTTTTATGATAAAAACGCTTAACAAAATAGGCATTGATGGAACCTACCTAAAAATGATACAAGCCATATATGACAAACCCACAGCCAACATCATACTGAATGGGGAAAAACTGAAAGCACTCCCACTTAGAACTGGAACCAGACAGGGCTGCCCATTGTCTCCATTACTTTTCAACATAGTATTGGAAGTCCTTGCGAGAGCTATCAGGCAAGAGAGCAGAATCAAGGGAGTCCAAATAGGGAAGGAAGAGATCAAACTCTCACTTTTTGCTGATGATATGATGTTATATCTGGAAAACCCCCAGGATTCAACCAAGAGACTCCTGGAATTGATTAACGAATACAGCAAAGTCTCAGGCTACAAAATTAATATACACAAATCAGAGGCATTTATATATGCCAATAACAGTCAATCGGAAAACCAAATTAAAGACTCAATACCCTTCAAAATAGCAACAAAGAAAATAAAATATCTAGGTATATACCTAACTAAAGAGGTAAAGGACCTCTATAAGGAAAACTATGAAACACTGAGAAAAGAAATAGCAGAACTTGCAAATAGATGGAAAAATATACCATGCTCGTGGATCGGAAGAATCAACATTGTTAAAATGTCTATACTACCCAAAGTGATCTACAGATTCAATGCAATCCCTATTAAATTACCAACATCATTCTTTACAGACATAGAGAAAATAATTATACACTTTGTATGGAACCAAAGAAGACCCCGTATAGCAAAAGCAATTTTAAGCAACAAAAACAAAATGGGAGGTATTAATTTGCCAGACCTCAAACTATACTACAAGGCCGTGGTTCTTAAAACAGCCTGGTATTGGCACAAGTGCAGGGACACAGACCAGTGGAACACAACAGAAAATCCAAATATAGAACCATCCTCATATAGTCACCTAATTTTCGACAAAGCGGGAAAGAATATACTCTGGGGACAAGAATCCCTATTCAACAAATGGTGCTGGGAGAACTGGTTAGCCACTTGTAGAAGACTGAAACAGGACCCACAGCTTTCACCTCTCACAAAAATCAAATCACGGTGGATAACAGACTTAAACCTTAGGCGTGATACAATCAGAATTCTAGAAGAAAATGTAGGAAAGACTCTTACAGACATTGGCCTAGGCAAAGAATTTATGAAGAAGACCCCCAAGGCAATCACAGCAGCAACAAAAATAAATGAATGGGACATGATTAAATTAAAAAGCTTCTGCACAGCCAAAGAAACAGTCCAGAGAATAAACAGACCACCTACAGAATGGGAAAAAATTTTTGCATACTACACATCAGATAAAGGACTGATAACAAGAATCTATTTAGAACTCAGGAAAATCAGCAAGAAAAAATCAAGCAACCCTATCAAAAAGTGGGCAAAGGACATGAATAGAAATTTTTCAAAAGAAGATATAAAAATGGCTAACAAACATATGAAAAAGTGTTCAACATCTCTAATCATCAGGGAAATGCAAATCAAAACCACAATGAGATATCACTTAACCCCAGTGAGAATGGCCTTTATCAAAAAAACCCAAAACAACACATGTTGGCGTGGGTGTGGAGAGACAGGAACACTAATACACTGCTGGTGGGACTGCAAACTAGTGCAACCTCTGTGGAAAGCATTATGGAGGTATCTTAAACAGATTCAAGTAGACCTGCCATTTGACCCAGCAATCCCATTACTGGGCATATACCCAAAGGAAAAAAGGTCATTCTGTAACAAAGGCACGTGTACCCAAATGTTTATAGCAGCACAATTCACAATAGCAAAGATGTGGAAACAACCCAAATGCCCATCAATACATGATTGGATTAGTAAACTGTGGTATATGTATACCATGGAATACTACTCAGCTATAAGGAATGATGAAGATACAACATCTCTATGGTTCTCCTGGAGAGAGTTGGAACCCATTATATTAAGTGAAGTATCCCAAGAATGGAAAAACAAGCATCACATGTACTCACCAGAAAATTGGTTTCCTTGATCATCACCTAAATACAAACCTGGGAACGACACCAATTGGACATCAGACTTAGGTGGGGGGTGGGGGAGGGGATGGGGGTATGCCTACACAATGAGTGCATTGCGCACCGTTTGGGGAGTGCTAACACTTGAAGGTGCTGACTCGGGAAAGGGGGGGTGGGGGAAAAAAATATGAAACTATTGTTTTTAACTTGCACTGTTCACTTAATAATTTATCATGAATATTTCCCATATTATTTCATATCATTGTACAAGAAATAATGTATACATTATGAGGACATACTGTATCTAACAAGATATACTGTTAGACTCTTTGATTCTGTAAAATAAAAAAAATAAAAATAAAAAAAAAAAAAAAACATATTGAATAAAAAAAAAAAAAAAAAAAAAAAAAAAAAAAAAAAAAAAAGCAACTGATTGACTGAGTGACCATCTTAATCATTTCTCTCCTGAGCAGAATAGTATGTTTAGAGATTAAGAATGTAGACTCTGAAGTCAGACTTTCTTGGTTCAAATCCCAGTGCTGCTCTTCTATAGCACTATGACCATAGATGTAACCTTTCTATGCCTCAGTTTTCTCATCTATAAAATGGGGAAAGTAACAGTTGTGAGCATTAAAAGAATATATAAGTGAAATATATAACCACTGTGTGATTAAATGTTCCGTAGCCACTAAGAGTTGCCATGGAACCAAATGGATTGCCAGACTTCAATCCATTTGAAGCCATTACCTTGGAATTTTCTTCATAGCAGTATCAAACCCCACTATCATGAAGGCAATCTCATCTTCTTGCTGGTCAGTCCTTAAAGGAAACATGTAAAATATGCCTTCTGATTAAGAGCACAAGCTTTGAGATCAAGTAAGTCAACAACACAGAGGTCTCTCTCTTCAGCCAGGACCTCTGTTTTGAGCTTCCGGCTAGCTCAACTGCCAACTGCCTAGTTGACATCTCCCCCTGGATATTTCTCAGGCCCTGCAAACACAACTGAACTCATCATCTTCCTTCATAAACCTGCTTCTCTTGCTTCCCTCTTCAATGAGCGATACCACCAGAGGAAAGTCATCCTTTACTCTCTATTCCCTTAACCCTGACATCCAACCCATTAAGAGAGAACACCTTTACTGGTTCCTAGCATGTATTCCTCCATTGGGCCTTCTCCACCTGGGGAACCATGTGGTTTCAGAAAAGCGAAGCTCATGACTCAGGCTAAGTCAGTCAGAGCATTCCATCTTCCTAGTCTCAATAACTTGTTCAGGAATGGGGATGAGACTTAAGTTGGTTCTACCAGAGTGAGACTTGAGACTTCTGCTAGGAATGCTGGGACTGAAGATACTCTCTTTCAAACAGGATGTAAAAGTCGAAGCATGTAACCTTGGAGCTGCCAGCGGCCACCTTGTGAGCATGGGGGAAGTCCTTTTAAAATAAAATGTATATGGCAGAAGGTAAATAGAAACCACTCCTCTAGAAACTTCACTGAACTTTGCCTGCACCCAGCCTTATCTCCACATATTGCAGTTACATAAGCTAATACCTCCCCCCCCACTTTTAAGTCAGTTCCTACTACCTGCAATTGAAGCATTCCAATTGACTCAAGCAATAGGTCCACCTGCTAAATATCTCTGACATCCATTCACTTCTATCTCCTCCACCACCACCTTGGTCCAAACTACCATTGTTTCCTGACTGGCCTATTGCAGTTGCCTCCTAATTAGTCCTCTTGCTTCCTTAGAAGTCCTCCTCCCCACTCTGTTCTCCACAGTCAGCATGATCTTTTGAAAAAATTAAATATGATTAAAGCACTTCCCAGCTTAAAGTCCTTTAATGACTTCTTGTTGGGAGTAGGTTAGGTCTGTACCCTAACAAAGCCTTCTAGGCCCTGTGTGATGTGGCCCCTTCCTTCTTCATCATCACCTTGTGTGATTCCCCTTTGGTGTCTGAACTTCACACACAGTTACCTTTTTGCAGTTCTTTTGGTGAAGACACACATGTCCTTTTCTGCCTCGGGTCTTTTGTACAAGCCGTTCCATGTGCCCAGGACACCCTGTCTCCCAGACAGTGACCGTGTCCCCCACAATACCCTTGCACTTACCTCATGCTGTGGAGCTCAGTGGTGTTCCTCATGGGAGCCTCCAGTGATGCGGCCCTGTCACATGCTCCCCCTGTACTGTGTGTCCCTCCTTCACAGCAGTGTCACACTTCTGATTAGTTATTTCACTGTTTCCTCCACATCTGTCTTCTTCCATGGAGGATCATCACCTAGCCTGGCACAGGTCTGAAACATAGCAGGCACTCAATTAATGGGTTAACAAAATACTTGAGATAAGTACAAATTCTGTCTAGGCTACTTTTTAGCTTTTTAACCCTGGGTAAACTACTTAACCTCGTTGAGCTTCTGTTTCTTCATCTTTAAAAAATGCAAATGGTAATACCCACCTCACAGGGTGATTTGAGGATTAAATTAAATTAAATCTGGAAATATAGCAAATGGTTAACAAAATTCTAGTGTATTCATCAGCATTCTCCGGAGAAACAGAACCAGTAGAAAATACTATGTATATGCTCTCTGAAAGCTGAGACACAGGAAAGCTGGTGACGTAATTCAGTCATTCAGTCTGAAGCCTGAAGTCCAAGCCCAAAGGTCTGAGAACCAGGGAGCCAACAATGTAAGTCCCAGTCTGAGTCTGAAAGCCCCAGACTCAAGAGTGCCAATGTCTCAGGGCACGAGACATTCCAGCTCAGAGAGATGGGTGGAATTTGCCTTTTCTCTGCCTTTTTGTTCTGTTTGGGCCCTCAAGGAAGTGGATTATGCCCACCCACATTAGTGAGAGTGATCTTCTTTACTAAGGCTACTCATTCAAATGCTTAATCTCTTCCAGAAACGTTCTCACAGATCCATCCAGAAATGTTTTACCCACTATCTGGGCATCTGTCAGCCCAGTCAAGTTGACACATAAAAATAACCATCACATCTAGTGAGTAGGATACCCCAAGTGAGGGATCTCTCCAGGTCTCAGAAGGTGAAATTGAACCCTGAGAATCAGGAGCTTTATAAAAGAACCCAAACGTCCAATAAAGCTGGAGTGAGAGTGTGAGTTTCCACTGTGAGAGGTTCCTTGAAAGGCCCCCAAATTCAAAGGAGCTGGAAGAACTTGTAAACAAAACACCAGGTAAGTGCATCTGGCCCTCTGTATCCGCAGGTTCTGCATCCTCAGGTTCAAACAACTAGAGGTTGAAAATATGCAAAAAGATAAAGATACAAAATAATACAAATAAAAAATACAATATAACAAAAATACAGTAAAATTAAAAATACAGTATAACAACTATTTGCATAGTTTACATACAATCTACATTGTATTAGGTATCATAAGTAAACTAGAGATGATTTAAAATAGATATGGGAGGGTGTACATCGGTTATAATCAAATCCCATGCCATTTTATATAAGGGACTTGAGCATCCTCAGATTTTAGTGTCTGAGGGGGCATCCTGGAACCAGTCCCGAGGACAGTGAGGATGACTGTATGCACATTATGATTCTATATATACAACTGGAAGGACAAATAGTGAGTTTTAGTTTGCTGTTTTAATATACTTTATATTTTTCTATATTATACTTGCATATGAACAAAATACATTGTCCTTTTAAGAAAATGAAAATGATTGTGGCAAATCAATACTTTGTGCTTTAAGAGAAATGAATTGGTGAACCGTCATGCTTACTCTTCTAAATAAACGGCAAGAATGATTAGTGCCTGTTCTCTGTGGCAACACCTCAGAATGTGAAGGCTGAACTTCAGTGCCGGGATACCTTTACCCAATTTTAAAGTCACCAACAAATATACCGTGGATCCTTCCCATGTATTCAATTATATGATTGATCTCTTACCTCAAACTGAGCACTGCATTAACAAATTTATCTACATTCTCTTATTTCATTCAATCTTCAAACCCTAAAGTACGTACCATCACTTACATGTTAGAGATGAGCAAACTGAGGCCTCAGTTCTCCCTGACTTCGACACACAATCTCTTTCTCCATAGCATTTCTAATTTGTGATTAGCTTTTCCTCATTTGTTTAATATCCTCACCAGATTGTAAGTTCCCTGAGGGCAGGCATCTTGTTTGTTTTGTGTACCCTTTTGTAAGAACCCAGAATAATGCCTGCTACATGTTTGTTGTTCGTTGTTTAATATTTATTTTTTGAATAAATGAATGAATGGATGCCTTGATTTGATTGAGCAGTTAGATGAGAGTTCGGTATTTGAAATAAAACAATATACAAGTTAAACTAAACTTCCAGAAAGGCTTGATTTTCTCTTTAGCCCAGTGGTATTTAAATATCTGAGAACTGATCAGGGATATGCCAACAGCCCATTAAAGAACTGGTGTTCAATGTTTAAAGACCTGCTCTCCCTCAAGTCTTGAACGGCTGTTTGGTTTCTGCAGAGCATCCTCCGTGGAGCCGCAAGGCCCTCATTTGTATTAGAAGTGAGAGCTAGTTCTAAAGTCAACTTAGATAGGACAAATATGTTCTTTTGACTTAATGACATAACATTTTATCAGCCACATAAAAAATAAAATATATGTGTTCATTTGCTATTTGAGGAGCTTTTTCAACGTGTATGCAGGAGCTATGTCAGCTGCTAACTGGTGATCCTTTTTTGACACCCTTTCCCAAGAGTATTGCATAGATAAACATACTCTATTTGAACAAGACCAGTGACAGCAAAATTGCTTGCTTGTCTCTAAAAAGACTCTAATAATGTGCACCAAGGGAGAGGCCCATGGTCTGACAGAATTTTTTTTCCCCAGTGTAAACCATAAAATCCATTTCAATAGCCAGAATGAAGCAGTTTAAAGAGCATCCCTAGTTAATTACATCCAAAGAGTAATAATAAAATCAACTATTAAATTTTAGAACTTCCTCTTTAAAGTATTAAATATTTGGAAACTGCAATGCAGTTAAATTCCTCTCAGAACAATGCTTTCCCTTGCTTAAGCCAGCCTATAAGAATACTTATGTAAACCCTTTCGGTGTGCTAGAGAGTGTATTTTTCCTGTGAAGGAATATTTCAAATAAACCCTTGGTGCTGCCAGATGTCTGTGGTTGTTAAATAACCAATAGTGCAATAGGCACATTCACTTAATAAGAGGATATAACTGAGTCACAAATCCTCTATAATAATTGACAGTACATGACCCAAAAAGTTGTACATCCAAAACCAAAGAGTTGTTTGTGCCCTATTACCATGTTTGGGGCCTTGACTCAGTTGCCTCAGCAGGTTTCAAGATTCAGGCATTATCTGGCCTTTCAAATTTGGCCCTTGATGATGTCAGTCTACACCAAGGGAAAGGCACTTGCTGCTCACTGAAGCAAAGTCTGTACTAGACCAGGATGAAAGAACTGGGCTCTGTGGAAATCATCCAGGAAACGGTGACTCTGGCTCCTGGCACAGGGTTTGATTAGGCAGCAAGGAATCTGCTCCCTTTGGTACCTTCACTCTCAGATACACGAAGATTTAAACTGGCCAGTAGAAGAGAATTCAGAATGTGATCTCCCAAGGCTGAAGGCAGTGGCTGCCAATACTTATCTACCCCAGTGCAATTTGTTTTGCCTTAATTTCCCATTTGAAAAGCTGACTCTGTCTCCATGAATAAAGGGGAGAGTGAGGACTCCTTCCTAAAGAGGCACTGGAGCATGTACGTCACACTGAAGCCAGCCTACTAGCTTCTCATGGATCCTGGAGGAGAATGGAAAACTTACTGCCCTCTTCAAATACAGAGGTTCCATTCTGGGAACATCTTACTGGACAACTTTAGAAAATAGTTGTGTCTATAGACTCACTGTATTATAGAACAGATAACAGGCTGAACTTATATCACAAGGAAGCCCACCTGGAAATATCTCTGGCAGATGGCAAACGGAAGCTTCCAGGACAACGGGGAGCAGAAATGATATCATGATCCTCACAGCCACTGCCCATCTCCCAGTGGGCCTCACACACCTGCCTCTGCAAAGCCAGATCCAAATAAATAACAGATCACACTCACGAGAGAAAAAGAGGCAGCCTCCTGCCCAAAAGCCCCCATGGAGGGGAGAATGGAGGTGCCTGCTGCATCCTCTCAAGCACTGGACATGGGGCTTAGGGCAGAGAGCAGAAGTGGATGGCCCTTTGCAGGGTTTTACTCTGGGACCAAATGCTTAACTAAGCAATGCAAACGTGATTCATAGTTATAATTATGCTCTTGTATTACGAAGAAAATAACTGAGGTAATGCTATATCCAGGACAATTCTTGGGAAAAGAAAGAAGGAAGGGAATTTGGCTTTAAGCAGTCTCAGCCTAAATTCTCAATTCAATGTTTATTAAGAGCATAATAGATGCCCCGTATGAAGATATAATGAAAAACAAGCCATAAATAGTCCTGCTTTCCAAGGACATGATCATCTAGTCTTAGCCACAAATAATATGCCATTCATTTGTGCTAGCTGCCAGAACAGAGCTAGATACAGGGGAGGCACGTAGGAGAGACTGGTACCTTGATTCAGGAGCTCATGGAAGGCTTCACTGAGGACGAGTCATTTAGACTGACCACAAAAAGACACAGATGTTTAGCAGGTGGACACAGGATGAGGCAGGGAGTGTTTCAGGAAGAAACAACCCAGGCAAGGTACAGTTTAAAACATCTCAGGCGTTCATGGACCTAGTAGCAGTTCAGTATGGTTGGAGTGAGTCTAGCAGGAAGGTGCCAATATGTACCCGCACACGTAGTGTTTTGTGTGGCATGACAGATTGGGAAGGGGAGAGTCTGCAGAGGTTGCATCATGAAGGACCTTGTATTCCAAGCAATGTTGTTTGGACTTGATCCTATAAATAACAAAGAACCACAAAGGACTCTAAATAGATCAAAACTGGGCTTTAAAAAGATCATTAGAAGGAATGGGTTGCAGGAGGCCAAACTTGGAAACAGAGACCAGTTGAGAAGCTATTCATTCATTCATCCTTTTCCTTCTAGAGACAAGGTCTCGCTATGTTGTCCAGGCTGCACTGCAGTGGCTACTCACAGGTGCAATCTCACTACTGATCAGCATGGGAGTTTTGACATGCTCGTCTCAACCTGGACTGGGTCACCCCTCCTTATGCAACCTAGTGGTCCCCTGCTTCCAGGAGCTCACCATATTGATGCTAAATTTAGGGTAGATATCCTGAAAGCATAGCGCACAACAGCCCAGATCTCCCAGACTCCAGAAATCCTCCTGCCTCAGCCTCTGGAGTAGCTGGGACTACAGGTGCAGGCCACCACACCCAGCCATCATTAGTGCTCAGTGGTTTTGAGCACTGGTGATGTACCAGGCACCTTGCAGAGGCACCTTGCAGAGGCAAGGAAGGACATTCTGATGGTAAATTTCCAGGAACTCAGTAAGAAGGAAGCTGTTAGTTCAGATCTCCTTCACATAAGAGGGTATCAGCACCACTCCTCAGGACAGCCCTGGATTCCAGGCAAAGCGGTGGATAACCAGTTCTGATTTTGCTGCCCTCACTCCCTGAGCCCAATCTCCCAGGTCCCAGAACTCCTTTCTCTTGCCCAGCATGCATGCACACATAGTACTCATGCAGGGTCCTTATCCCAAGACATTTGTTTTCCAACACAGAATTAGATCTTTCTGCCTGGGAAGAATGATATGCTTTACGAAAGCAATTCCAGAAATCTTTCAGTTGTCTCATTAGAGAGGCAGATCCAGGCCAAGTGTTTCCTGAGAGGGCAAACTGTTCTTGGAGTAAAAATGATTTCAGAATTTGAAGATTCTGGTGTGAACTGATTAACCTTCCCTCTTCTCAAAATCTCCCTGTCATTTCCCTCCTTTCTTCCTCACCACCAGTCTCTCAGCCCCTCCCAAGGCCAAGCCCTTTCTTCACTTGTACTCTAGATACTGGCTGAGTATAACTAACTCCTTTAAGAATTGCTTTCTTAAAACATTTCATTTCTTTTTCTTTTATTCATTTTTTTTCTCTTTTGTTTATTTTCTCTCTTGCTTTCATGTTCCTCGCCTCCCTCTCCACTGACTCCTTCCATTCCATCTACAACTTTACTTATGACCCGTCCTCTCCTTTCCAGCCTGATACTCCCTTAAGTCCTTATCAGGCCATGGTCCTTCCATGCAGCATTTCTGTTCCTTACCTCCCATATCCTTTTATATTATGTCCATGCAATCTTACTTCTGCCCAACTACAATCCTCTCCACCCCCAGCTCTCCTGTACTTCTTTAAAGATTGCTGATAACTTTCCTATTGCCAGATTCGACTACAGTCCTAGTGGTCTGTGGTAGGTGAAAATGGTGGGGATTTTAAGACATTTGGAATTTGCCATCCGACTAGATAAGTAATATTTGTGAAGTCCTTAATGGCTCTGTTCCTGTTTTGTCATCTACAAAATGGGCATACTAATGGACCTGACCCTCTCTATCCCACTGGATTAAAGTGAGATATATATAAATGGGCCTCATAAACTATAAATTGCACTTAAATTATTAGGTGTTATTATTGTCATGCTTATCCTTCCTTGCAATTGGCTCTGCTGACCACTCAATCCTTCTTGCAGTTCTTGGTCTGAGCTCCTGCTAGATGATCCTGTCTTCTTTCTTTCTCTGCATTCTCATTTTATCCCACAACTTCAGCTCTCCCTACATATAAATCTTCAGCTCTATCCTGATGCCTGTCTAGAAGTCTTGACTCAAACTTTGATCTGTACTAACTGAAAAGGATGAAAACTGAACCCATTTTCTTATTTCTCAAGACTGAGAAGGCTTCTTTGTTTTCTCTTGAGGCTACCATCATTCTCCTGCTTTATCTTCCAAGATCGGAGACCAAATATTTTATGTTCTCTGGATTTCTACTAAGTTAAAGCAGTGAAATAGCCTATGCCAGTGTTATCAGTTATCTACTGCTGTGTGTCACATGACCCAAAAACTTAAGGTTTAATTCAGTAACTATTAGGTTCAATTCTACATGTTTCACCTGCACTCATAGGTGTTTCTGTGACCAGCTGCTGGTCAGCTGGGTAGCTTTACTTTTGGGGTTGGCTGACTGTTGGCTAGGGAAAGGGAGATACTAGGCCATGTGTCTGTCATAATCTAGCAAACTAGCCTAGCCTCATTCGCAGGTGGTTTGGGGTTTCAAGAGCAGCACGAGATTGAATCTGAGCTGGCTTTGTGAAAAATAAAAATAAAAAATAACAGCAGCTAGAGAGCAAGCCCTGGTGATACTCAAGCATTTTTCAAGTCTCTGCCATGACATGTGTGCTACTGTCTCAATGGCCAAAGCAAATCACATGGCCAAGCTCAGAGCGAGTGATGGTAGGGTATAGCAAAGGACACAGATACAAGGAAAGAAAAAATTGTGGACATTTTTGCAATGACCACAATTAGTCAACCTGGACATCTAATCTACAAGTCTCAATTTTTCTGGTGTGGACTGTCCATGGAAAACCCTCTGCGCTGAGCATTCACTAAGAAGCTGCATTAAAGATCTCTGTATTAGTCAAGGTTCTCCAAAGAAACAGAATGGGATATATTTGTATAGGATATATATATATGTATATATTTCATATTTGTGTGTGTGTATATATATGTACACCCTATATGAGATTTATTATAAGGAATTGGCTCATACAATTACGGAGGCTAAATCCCATGATCTGCTGCCTGCATGCTAGGAAAGCCACTGGTGTAGTTCTGGGAACCAGAGGGCTGATGGTGTACGTCTCAGTCAACAGCAGGAGAAAACTGATAGCCCCGCTCAGGCAATCAGACAGAGTGAATTCTCCCTTCTTTTGCCTTTTTGTTCCATTCAGGGTTTCAATGGATTGGATGATGCCCACCTACACTGGGGAGGGCAATCTGCTTTTCTCAGTCCACTGATAAAAATACTAATCTCATCCAGAAACACCCTCACAGGCACACCTAGAAATGATGTTTAATCTGGGCATCCCATACCCCAGTCAAGCTGACATAACATTAACTATCACAGTCCCTCATGAGTGCTAATCAGCCCATGCTTGCCCAACCCTTTCTGAAATGTTTGCTGGAAAAGCAGTATCATTGCTTGCTAAACACTCTGATTGTCATGAAATACTAAGGATCACTTCCTTATAACATGCATTCCCTCATTACATGTTATAAAAGGCTAATACCACACAAGCCAGATACAAAGCCTCAGGGACATACAGCAGGCATCTCATCAAGGTAATCTTGTCTCCCAACATGAAGACTTAGCCCAGGGCTCAACCCAGCCCAAAGTTGGCAAAAAGTCCCCGAGTTATTACAAAACTCATGTAGACACTACTGCCCAAGGACCAGGCCAGGCCCCAGCTCACAAATAAGTTACATGTGTGTTGTTTCGTTGTGTCCCCTGGAGGGCCACACTCCGTGAAAGTTGGGGTTTATGGGAAGAGAATGGTGAGCAAGGCAAAGCACGCAAGGAGAATAGAATATGGTTCCTGACCTCAGACATCGCATCAGCGTTGGAAAGACAGGGAAGCGGGATCACTGCCCCACACACTGCTGGAGCCAAAGCTAACAGGTATGGTGCCACTGAGAGCTGCTGGGGGCCTTCGCAAATGTGAATGCACTTGGTAGGTCAGAGTTGTCAAGGGAGGCATCAGGGGAAAGGCAGGATTTGAAACAGATCTTGAAAGAAGAAGAGAGAAGTTTCTAGGCTTGGACAAGAGCATGAAAGGAGAGATGAGTGTGGTGAAGAGTAGCAAAGCTGGCTAGGCTGGAATAAAAGGCTCCATTGGCAGGGAGGGCAATATGAGGTAAGTCTGGATAAATAATATGGGACCAGATATGGCTGCTTTGACTGCTTGCATGATAGTCTCTTAGTTTAACAAGGAATCAATCTTCTTATGATCTTGATGAGAGAATAAGCAAAGTGTTCTATGAAGAAGATTAATTTGGTGACACTGAATTACAGGAAAAGGAAATGAAAGAAGGGATACTAGTTAAGAGACTATTACAGCAATCTAAGAGTGGTCCAGATAAGTTAGAACAAAGACTAGAAAGAAGAAGGGGCATATCCCAGAGACATTGTAGAAGAAAGATTCAAATATCCACTCCAGATTAATCTATATCCCACAGTTCAGTTCTGGGGCAATTTGTCCATTCCTTGTAGACCGAGAACAATTTGCCAAGAGGGGTAACGATTTCAATGTAGAACACTAAGGCAGAAAAATTCACATTTTCCAAGCAAAGAATTTTGGGGAATTTTTTTTCTGATTGGGAGAAAATTCTCAGTCTCTCTCTTTCTATACATTTAAATGTAGCTCACAGATTATCATGGAGTTGAGATGAAAATGTACCATTTTTGAAACTTAATCTATAGTCAGTCAAGATATGGTGTTAGGTTATGTGTTTAATCCCAGCCTAACAGGTAATAGTAACCAACTTTTAAATATAGTTACTCAACATTCACAGCAACCCTGTAAAGTTAATATCAGTGTTATATGAATCAGTATTATTTCCAGTTTACGATCAAGGTAACTTGGAGAGGTGAAGCTACTTTCTAGGACCACTCAGTTAGTAAGAAATAGAACAGAAATTTGAATTCAGGTCTTTTGACTTCAAAGCTCATGCTCTTTCCCCCACACCATTGAATTTTCAGTCCAACACAGCAAAGCAGAGGTTTGTTCTCTTTAAAGAATCGGAATTAAAGGATCAGAATTTTAGGTGTTTGTTCTCTTTAAAGGATCAGAATTTTAGGATATAGGCTGATGAGTCTTGACATTTCCTTAATGTAACAAGTTAAGTCTTTATTTAAGAGAGAGAACAACTTGTGATTTTCTTCCACTGGTGGGCTAGACAGATAATAAAAATGATAGCAAAGGTTATTAAAATTTATATGGAGACTAGCACAGATTGGAATAACTACAAAGTGAATTCTTTAAGCTGCAATAGAAAAGTGGTGAAATAGCACAATATGAAAGAAAACTCTCCTTTAGCTTTAGACACCTAAATATGCCATCAAAAGACTGCTCAATTCTCAAATGCCGGTATTTTCTGACTCCTATAGAACCTATTCTTATTGCAAAATATCAAAGTCAGCGGGATGGTAGGTGTCCCAAAATGTCTTAATTCAGAGAATTAGTGTTAACTGAGCCTGATTAGCTCCATTTATCTCTAATTAATTACCTTTATCTAATTAGACACTTTGTTTCTGGTAGACATGGAGTCAAGTAGACTAGATTATTAGTGTAGTCATTGTGCCTTTACAAAATCCTGAAATTAATGAAACGTGCAAAAGAATCTGCAGTTCTAATTGCACAGGTGTTGCCTTATGGCAAAGCTTTATCATCTGATTACACCAAGGGGTTATTAGTGACTTTTTATATAGAGGATGAGCCTATGAAATGTACCTTAGCAACAGCTCATTAGTTTAGGGTTGTTACTGTATTATTTATAACATTCAGCCTTCCCCATTATCTAGATTGATTCATGGACCTATATATTTTTTCTCTCCTCTGTGCAGAAAAGATAAAATAAACCATCGTTATGAAGAGTCCAGATGCAATGTGGAAAAATGCAAAATCTGTTCATCAGCTACAATTTGACTTTTTAAGATAGAAAGCTCTAAAGTTAGATGAGATCAGAATCAAATTTATGATTATTTTCTATGGGAAAAGAACCAATTTAAAATTACTGAAGAGTATGGAATGATTCATATATGTGATAAAAAAATATGTGGCTGTTCTAATGTCTTCACATAACTGAACTGGCACGCCAAGGTGTATGGAAGAAAAAAGCGAAATGTTTTTACAGTTAGATATATTTGTATTTATTTATTTTCACTCCATATCTTTCCAAAATGGGTTGACAAGATATGATCTCTATACATGTTCATTCACAACATTTATAAAAATCCATCTCGTGTTTTACTTTTGGCTTTTTTCCTTAAGGATAGATTTGTTACCAGATGGGGAAAACTAACAAATTATACAATCTAGCTTCGCTGAAAAAGCAAGATTTCAATGCCCGCTTACAAAAATGAAAAGTGCTTTTTCATGGCAAGGTTAGATGTTTTCAAAAGACATTTCAACCTTTATATTTTTAATTTTTTCCTCGTAACTATTTGAAGAAGCACTGCTTTTCACAATCATAGAGTAATTAAACAGCTAGAAGCAAATCTAGCCACAATTCTATGCCAATATACAAACATGTTTATTGACAACACAGTAATTTCTTTAAATAATTTGTCAACATAAATATGTCAAATCGGTTTTAAAATCATTTCTTTCCCTGTTCCCCAACAAAAAATTCCTCTAGTGCTATGAGCTATATATTGCTGTTCACTTATTGCTGAATCTAAACTAGTGAAATGATAACGGGTAACTGTTATATACAGCATGACAACTAATTTGAGTGGTAATGATGAATATTTAATGATCCTTTCAAGCACAAGCACATAACTTTTCACATATGCCTTACCAAAATTATAACCATTAATCTAAAAGTTATAGCTACAACTGGAATAATAGCCAGGAATTACAGATTATGATCAAGTCAGAATATTGCATAAATATTCTGTACAAACACAAACCCAGGGGCATGTAAGAAGCTCCAGCCTCCTGCTTTCATTCAATCCAAGTCCTCTCTTTGAAATATATGTAAGTTGTGTATAGTAGAGAATAGATTTGAATCCAGATATAAAAAGGCTATTATTTCTATCAATAAATAAGCATAATAGCCAAGGTCATTTTCACTCTTCACTAGCTCATAATTTCTAAACAAAAATAACATGTATATAAAAATTTGCCCCCTATAGGGGTAATAGTTTTAGAACGCTCTATTTAAATCAAGGAAAGAGGGAACATCAAATTTATCAGAATTTTTATACCTTAAATTTCATTTTTTAAATACAAGGGTAGTCTTCCCAGTGTGTCCCTCTCTCAGAAACTATGTGACTGTGGGAAAAAGAAAAAGATCTGGAAATGCATAATTCACTCTAAAATGGGCTTTGTTCACTGATGGAAAATATTTCTGGTTAAATTTCCAAGTTATATCACTCCTGGTATCTCAATAAGATAGGGACAATTTCATATGCCTGTGATGTTGCAGAGAAACACATCTCCCTCTTTTCCTGGTTGGGTTGCTTTCCTTGTTAGAGGGTAATTGAAAACCAGCGCCATTGTAGTTACAAACATGCAATTCTGCATCAAATCCCAGCACTCTTTATTATTTAATTGTTTTAAAAGGCATGTGCTTATAAAATTTGGGAGGGGGGACGGCGTGGAGCCTAATAACATGGAGAAGAGTAGCAAGTAAAATCTGAACTTTATCCCAGTTGTGACCCTCTTTATCAGAAATTAAGTGCCCAGTTGAATGATACACCATGCTGGCCTCAAGCTCATCAACATGACCTTCCTCTTTAGGACTCCAGCTTACAGGCCAAAGGCAGCGTGTGTTGGGGCACATTCTCCAACTGCATACTCACCGAATACATTTCTGAGTAGGTGTTCTTGACTAAAGCCGGGGCAAGATCAAATGAGACTGAAATTACAAATGTCCTTTGTAACATGTAAAGTGCTTCAGAAACATATGATGACAGCATTCTTAGGTAATACTACATAAGGATCCTAAATTCCTGAAGAAGCTTCCTTTGTTTACCTCAGCAGCCTTGCAATGGCCCCTATACATTCTCAGGGAAATAAAGTCTTTGTCTTTCCTGGGTTCTTTCCTGACCTTCCTTTCTAGGTTTTCTCTGATGATGGATATTTATTAAGAAATGCACAATTAACTTAGCAGGTTTATTTTGCCATGTTACATATACATAGGCACTACATATAGTATGTTAAAGAACATATTAACAAATGTCAGGAAGCGTATGTATCTTTTTCATTCATCCTGTGTTTTACGGCCTTGTTCACCACCTCCTCGTACCAGCTCGCCAAACTTTCCTGGAGGAGCTGTAGACCAAATTCCTTAGCATTCAGTGGCTCTGAGCAAAGGCAGAACATGGTAGCAGGAAGCAAGAAGTAATGAGACAGACCGAAGGCACACACCAGGGGGACAATTTGGGAGTGAAGAAAGGTTTTTGTTTCGTTTTTTAAGGGATGGGAGAAAACCCACTTTGGACAGTGGGAGAGAAAAAAGTTGCGGTTGGGGGCTTTTTAACACAGAGAGAACAGGTTAATATTGTGCTAAAAAATACGTTTATGTATTATGTTGGTGGAATAATGTGCAGGGTAGGCACCCAGAATGAAGACACAGAACCTAATGTGCTCAAATATCCTCTCTTGTTGTTTGAAAAGTTGTCTGGAGAGCAGCGTAAAGCCTCTTCTTCCTCGTGGGCCTGATGCGTTTGCTGCCGTGCTGTCCTCAGCAGCGCCGTGGGGTGGTGACTAATTGCCCCCGTAAATCACTGAGCACTACTGTGCTACTCCGTTTATTTTTCTGACGGTAATTTAGTGCTTGCTCTTTCCCACACTTGTCAT